>NW_016813148.1:631612-639380 GCF_001698545.2 Rhinopithecus bieti
TTTTTTTTTTTTTGATGGAGTCTCGCTCTGTTGCCCAGGCTGGAATGCAGAGGTGCAATCTCGGCCCACTGCAAGCTCCACCTCTGGGTTCAAGCAATTCTTCTGCCTCAGCCTCCCAAGTAGCTGGGATTGCAGACATGTGCCACCACACATAGCTAATTTTGTATTTTTAGTAGACACAAGGTTTCTCCATGTTGGTCAGGCTGGTCTGGAACTCCTGACTTCAGGTGATCTGCCCGCCTTGGCCTCCCAAAGTGCTGGGATTACAGGTGTGAGCCACAGTGCCTGGCAAAAAAAAAAATTAATATCTTAATCTTCATTAGTATAATTGTCAGCATTAAAAAAAAGTATATTTTTAGTCTTGCTGTTAAAAAGAATGATTATATACTTTTTATTTACTAGTACCAGTCCTGATTGCCTGAATAAATTATCTAATGTTTATATATAGTTTAGATTTTTAAACAATATTTTAATATTTTAATAGCGTGCACTTTTTTCTTTAAAATAATTTTTTAAATATTAAAACACATACAATAATAATTTTATTATTCTACCAGGCTTGCTGAGAGTCACTATTTGCATTTTATTTTGCTCTCTTTAATTTTTAATTTATATGTGTACTTATAATAATCAATTTTATCCATCCTTATAATACAGTAAAAAAGTTGATATTTAATGGTGGTGAAAGATGACTTAGTTAATGATACACTTTCATAAACGTGACTATTTTTCTGAAAGCTGTGCTTTATTCCTTCATAGAAGTAGTTGTGGCAACATATCTATAGTACTTTATTTTCTTTAACAGGCTCAAAAATATTGCTCACTTTAAAATTAAAATCTCTTTCCATCGTACATTAGATTTTTGCTCATTCTTCTAGTTAAAGGAATCTGCTTATAGGGTTTGAATTTATTCTTCTTTATTCTTTTGCATCTACAATTTTAAATGCAATTATTTAAAAACTTTACTCACTGTTTTTGCTCAAATATTGAAATGCAATTTACTTTTGATATTGATATCACACCTTCACATTTCTACAAATAATTAACTCCAATGTCTTATGAATATCTCATATATATATCATATATATATATATGTCATCTGTAGGTAACAATAATGAAACAAATTAATAAAATACAACTATAAAATTCTTGTTTTCATTTTTTCTTGTAAGAGGCCTGGAAGTCATCACTCCCATCTTTGCAATAAGAAAAGAGATGAACCAACTGAAAATTAACAACTCTTCTTAGATCCATCAGTATGGGAGGTCAACATCAAATTGCTGCTCCTTAAGATGGAAAGATGGGTGACCCAAAGAATCACAACTTGCTGGAGCAGAAGCCTAGGAGCAATATTCTCCTCTGAAACTAGTATCAGAGTAGAAAAGCTTAACATGTACTTCATACATTTCTAGAGGCTCCGTATGAACAAGCTTGACAGTTAAGACTCCCGAGAGGCACAGTCTTGGAGAGAGGGCATACTTTCATGAGTTTTATCTCCAGTAGCCCCATAAAGATTTTATGGTATCATTCAGAGGAAAATCCTCTAGTGCTCCTTACTGAGTTGGGGGGAAATAAACTGACTACCAGGGAAGCAATTTTACCTGAGCCTAATTTACCTTGGGTTTTAGCAGAAGTTAATTAACCTGGTGAAAGAGAAATACTCAACCCTAGCCACCTCCAGCGTTCACATGGGGGAAAGGAAGTATCAAATTCCAATATTCTTCTGCTTTTCTATCTAGCTTCAAAGAGGGAGGAGGGAGTAGAAACAGAGAAGCAGTTATGAAGGTCAAAACCCAGGGGCACAGACTCACCAAAAGACTGAAGCATAATCACAGAAATATAGAACACTTCCTCTTTCCCAGAATCTTACCACAACATAAATTGGGCTCCTGTATCATAACAGGAATATCATAACAGGAGAATACAACTGTCAGAAATGTATTTCTCAGACCTTACTTAAGAATAAATCTCTAGGGAAACCCAAGGCCAACAGGGGAGACAAAAACAGGAAAAATGAAGCTTCAGACACTTAAAGTTATAGCAAACAATAAACATAAACTAACTCCTTGTTAAATAACCATAAAATGTCATGTCATAGTAAAGTTCTATTTACTGTCATTCCTCTTACTCAGTGTATTATGTCCAGCTTTCAACAATAATTGACAAGACATACAAACAAGCAAATAAACAAAACCCTCAACATAGTTTGAAGAGACGTAAGCATAAGAACCAGACTCCGATATGGGAGAGGTTGTGGAATCACATTAGGAGTTATAATAGCTGTAATTAATATGCTAATTGTGCTAAAATAAAAATTGGACAACCAAAAGAACAGTCAGGTTACATAAACACAGAGACAAAAATTCTAAGAAAGAATCAAAAGGAAATGCTAGAAACCAAAAACACTAGAATGGAAATTTAAAAATTCCTTTGATGTGCTCATCTGCGGACTTGACATGCCTGAGGAATGAATCAGTGAACTTAGAGAAATATCAACAGAAACTTCCAAAAGTAAAATGCAAACAGGAAAAAAAGTGAAAAAGACACATCAGGATATCCAAGGACAGAGGACAGTTACAAAATGTGTAACATACACATAATGGAAATACTAGAATTTGAAGAAAGAAAGGAAGAATCAGAGATATATTTGAAATACTAAAGACTGAGATTTTCCAAAATTAATGACAAAACAAAATCAAGCAAACAAAACACAGATTCAGAAATCTCAGAGAGTACTAAGCATGATAAATGTCATGTTATTCCAGGCATACGCGGCTGGTTTAACATTGGAAAATCGATTAATATAATCTGTTTCATCAATTAAAAAAATCACATGAACATTTCAATATATGAAGAAAAATCATTTCATAAAAGTAATATTCACTTATGATAAAAGCTCTTAGCAAACCAGAAATAGAGAAGAACTTCCTCAAATTAGAAAATCTACACAAAACATAGAGATAACGTATTTATGATGAAAAACTATTTTCCTCTAAGATCAAGAACAGAGCAAGGATATGTTCTTGCCACCGATATTCAACATCACACTAGAAGTCCTATCTAAAGCAAAAGACAAGGAAATAAAAGTATACAAATTGGGAAAGAAGAAATAAAATAGTTGTTGTACATAGGTGACAGGATTGTTTATGTATAAAATCCAAAAGAATCTTCAACAACAACAAAAACCTCTTGGGACTGATAAACAATTATAGCAAGTTTTCAAAATATAAATATTATACAAAATCAATTCTTTTCCATATAGCAGCAATAGACAATTGGAATTTGGAATTAAAAAACACAATACCATTTACATTAGGATCCTCACAATGAAATACTTAGGTATAAATCTAGTAAAATATGTTATCATATCTATATAAGGATAACTACAAAACTCTGAAGAAAGAAATCAAATAGGATCTAAATAAAAAATGAGGAGATAACCTGTCTTGAAGGATAGAAGACTCAATATTGTTAAAATGTCTGTTTTTCCTAACTTGACATATATAAATTCCTTGCAATCTCAACCAAAATCCCAGTAAGTTATATGGTAGAGATCAGCAAACTGATTTTGAAGTTTACAATAAAAGTCAAAAGCTAGTAAAAATGTCTTTGAAGGAGAAAAACAAAATCAGAGGACTCATACTGCTCAACTGTGATACTTATCATAAAGTTACAGTAATTGATACTGTCATATGGATGAAAGGATAGACAAACAGAACAGAAAACTTGTAAAACAACCCCACACAAACATAGTCAGATACTCTAACAAAGAGCAATGGCAATTCAATTGTTAAAGGACAGACTTTTTAACAGAAGGTGCTAAAATAACCAGACATCCACATATTTAAAAAAAAAAAAATCTAGATAAACATCATATGTTTTTTGCAAAAAGAACATAAAATTAATAATAGAACTAAATGTTAAATTTAAAACTGTAAAACACCTGGAAGATATTAGAGCATAGGAGAAGATCTAGATAACCTTGGTTTTGGTAACAACCTTTTAGATGCAAAGCAAAAGCATGATCAATAATAAATATTGATGTTTGACTTTATTAAAATTAAAAACTTCTGCCCTGCAAAAGACACTGTTAAGAGAATGAAAGACAAGCCACTGACCAGGAGAAAATAGAAAATATTGTAAAATGCATATCTGGTAAAAGACCGAAATGAAAAATACACAGAAAACTCTTAAAACTCAACAATAAAAAACAAAAGCAAACCAATTAAGAAATGGTTAAAAAATGAGACACTTCATCAAAAACATACAATGGCAAATAAGCATATGAAAATATGTTTATCTGCATATGTCATTAGTGAATTAAAAATTAAAACAGCAGTAACAGAGCACTACACACCTATTAGAATGGACAAAATCCAAAACATTGACACCAAACACTGAAGAGGATGGAGCAATAAGAACTTGTATTAATTGCTGGTGAGAATGCAAAATGGTACTGCAACTTTGGAAGAAAGTTTGGCAGTTTTTTACAAAACTAAACATACTTGTACCAGCAGACTCATTCCTTCTTATTTATCCAAATGTATTGAAAATATGTCCAAACAAAAACATACACAATTGTATATAGCAGCTTTATTCATAATGACTAAAACTTGGAAGCAACCAAGATATCTCTAATTATGTAAATGGATAAATAAACTGTGGTGTAATCATACAATGGAATATTATTTAGAGCTGGAAAAATATGAGTTAGGATGTGGAAAAATCTTAAAAACCTACTGATAAGTGAAAGAAGCCAATCTGAAAAGGCTATATATATGGTTTAAAATACAACATTCCGAAAAAGGCAAAACCATGGAGACAGTACCCAGGACTTACAGTGGAGTGGTGATGAGAGGAAAAAAGTAGATGAAAAAAGAGATGAATAATTATTCTGTGTGATGCTGTAATGGTGAATACATACCATTACATATCTGTCAAAACCCATAGAACGTGCGAAACCAAGAGTGAGCCCTAATGAGCACTATGATCTTTGGTGGATAATGTGTTAATGTTGGTTCACTGGTTATAACAAATGTACCATAATGATATGACATGTTGGTGTCGGGGAAGACTGCATGTTGTGGATGTTTGGTGAGAGTATAGGGAAGGATTTGGGAACTCTATGTACTTTCTTTTCTGTTTTGCTGTGAACCTAAAACTGCTCTAAAGAATAAGGTCTATCAGTTAAAAAATACAATTATATCATGTTTTATATTAACCTTCACACATTAGCAATTGTGTGGAATTGCAGTTTTTGTTTTCTTTTTTTTTGTTTGTTTTTGTTAGTTCATGTCTTTTATTAACTCATACAGTTACTTGTCTTCTGGCTTGTTGAAGCAATAAGTCAGACAAAATTTGCCACAATAATGTCTGTCAAAGTGGCTTGCCATAAACACCCCAGCACCACATTCATCAGACGGGCACTCTCGGCGAAGGCGACTAATTTTGCCATTCTCATCCACCTTATAATATTTCAGGACAGCCAGTTTAACCTTCTTTCTCTTGTGCTTATTCTTCTTGGGAGTAGTCTAAGACTTCTTCTTCCTTTTCTTAGCACCACCACGAAGTCTCAACACAAGATGAAGAGTAGACTCCTTTTGAATATTGTAGTCAGACAAAGTACGTCCATCTTCCAGTTGCTTGCCAGCAAAGATCAGTCTTTGCTGATAGGAATTCCTTCCTTCTCCTGGATCTTGGCCTTTACATTTTCTATCGTATCCAAGGGTTCAACCTCAAGGGTGATGGTCTGCCCCATAAGGGTTTTCATGAAAATCTGCGTTTTGGTGGCGGCTCCACCGCAGATGGCGGATCGAAAAGCGAATTGCAACGTTTCTTCAAAGAAAATTGGTATTTTAAAATTTTGAAATTGTTTTCTCAATTGACCTCCAGAAAATATATATAAACCAATGTAGAAAACAGTTAATTGGCTTTCTGAAGTCTTGGTCACATTGAATATTATCATTATTGTTTGATTCTTGCAAAGTAGATAGGCGAATACACTGTTGTTTTATTTTAATACATTGTTTGAGTCTTGCTCTGTTGCCCAGGCTGGAGTACAGTGGAGCGATCTTGGCTCACTGTAAACTCCGCCTCCCAGGTTCAAGCGATTCTCCTGTCTTAGCCTCCCGAGTAGCTGGGATTATTGGTGCTCACCACCGTACCTGGCTAATTTTTGTATTTTTAGTACAGATGGGGTTTCACCATGTTGGCCAGGCTGGTCTCAAACTTCTGACCTCAGGTGTTCCACCTGCCTCAGCCTCCCAAAGTCTTGAGATTACAGGCGTGAGCCATCAGGGCTGGCCTATTTTAATATTTGTATTAAAACTTTATTTTTCTATTTCCTCTTTCATTTGTTTTTTTGAGGAATATTGTTCATTCATTTTCTACTCCACTTATTAAAAGTTAATTTTTTTCATAAAATTGTTTGAACTGTTTGTGCATGTAGAATATTAACATTTTGTTTTCATGGAATGGTTTTATAAAGTTTTATTTATTTAGCAAAATTCATAAATATTTTGACTGATGATTTTGTCCACAACTTTTATCCATATGCAATTGATCCATGTGTATGTTCATGTATTCAAAACTGTTTTTTCAGTGACTACTGTATTATAGGTACTGGAAATATGTAAGTAAAAAAGAAAAGGTGCAAAATAATCCACGTCATGGATTTTATCTTTTAAATTAGGGAGGCAAATATTATGTGACACAAATAAAATATACGGTATTTTGAAATGCTATCTAATAAAGGGTTGGGGGAATCAGCACATATGGTGTAGACTAGAATTCACAGACTAAGGGTTAGCAGTGAAATAAAAAATAGATTTCTAAAGACTCTTGTGCTACAGAAAGGTGTGCAGGGGCCAGGCTTGCAATTATGCAGTTTGGATTGTTTCCAAAAGAGTGCTCTTCATTACTGTTTCACATTTTATAAGGACTCTAGGAGACAGGTAGAATCCAAACATATGGCTTCTGGATTTTATCATCATTAAGATGCTTTGCCAGAGAGGTCAGACAACTTTTGGCTGAAATAATCAGATGCCCACGGGAGTTGCATATCTGTATTGATAATCTAGAGAGCTTCATGGAATTGAGGCTAGAAGTAAAGGAGTGGGAGTGGTATGAGGGAACTATAGTCCCTTTAGTGTCTGCCATATGTTGTTAGGCAACCAGAGAGAACTGCTGCAGTCATTCGGTGGAAAGTAGGAAAAGGAGATAGAATATATCTGAAGGCTGCAAAAGGTTGCTATTTTGAAAAGGGTGCTCAGCGAAGCTTCATTTAAATGTTGAAGTTTAAGTAAAAATTTAAAGTAGGTGAAGGAATAAGTCATGTGGTTATTTGGTAAAGATAATTCCCAGATGATAGAACAGCACATATTAATACAAGGGCCTCAGTCTTATAAAATTTAAGGACTTTGGTGTTTAATCAGAATATGCAGAAAAGCTGTAGCGGGATATGATATAGAAGTAATATTCTGAATTATATTTTTAAAAGAGAATTCTAGCTGTCTGGTTAATGAGGATTGTCTGTTGGGGAATAAAAGAGCAAGATCACTTCGAATATTAATTTAATAACAATGGTGTGTTATTCTTGATCTTGTGGGAAGCAAGTAGATTCCAAGACAGGATTCCATGTACAAGAGATCTATTGAAGGGAATGTCTGTGAGGGAAAACGGAGACGGGACTAGAGGAGGCTGGAGAGCCAAAAGACCTAGGTTAAGGTCTGACTATCCTGAAAAAGGAAGGAAGGGAAGAAGGAAGGAA
>NW_016813148.1:639660-653320 GCF_001698545.2 Rhinopithecus bieti
GGAGGGAGGGAGGAAAAGGAAGGAAGGAAGGGAGGGAGGGAGGGAGGGATAGTTGGTCTTTGATTTCGGTACATATCTAAGAAAGTTTGGCAAGGCTGACAGGGAATTCTAGAGTCAAGAACATCTTGCTATGTGGATCCCACATCTCTGAGGAATGCATGTGACTTAGATCTCTGTCATGCTGTCATTGGTGGGGAGCAGCCCATGGAAAGTTTGGCTTTAGCACAAAGCAGCTTTGGATTTCAAAGTGCTGAAGATAGATATATTAATCCAGCAAGCCTCTTGAAGCAGGGATTCTTTCTTTTAATTTTAATTTTCAATTTTTATGAGTATATAATTGTATGTAATTATGGTATATATGTGATATTTTAATACAGTTATAAAATGTGTAATGAAGAACATTATGCTAAGTGAAATAAGCTAGGCACAGAAGGATATATTTAGCATGTTCTCACTCATATATGAAGTAAGAATTTGAAGCGGCATATTTTTTTGACCACAACATCAGATGAGCAATAATAGCTTAGACAAGAGTACTACCAGTAGGGGTGGTAAGGAAGAAGTAGCAATATGTTTGGAAGATAGAGTAAATAATATCTGATGAAGGATGGCTGTATGATGGGAGAGAAGAAAAAAGATCTATAAGAATTTGTTTAAAACTAGCTAAATTGGACTGTAGAAAAATGATTGCTGTAATTCTGATATTTCCGTTGAGACCAATTTATTACCTTTCTTTTTTATGTATTGTTTTTCATAACTATCTAGAACTTTGTAATTTTTATCCCATGCAAAATGGTTTTGGGAGGCCCTCTCACTCATACAAAACATGCTGTCTTTTTCTCAAATCTCAAGTTTGCTTGTTTGCAATATGCATATCCCAAAACAAGTAAGTTATTTTTTCATTTAAAATCTATGAAGTTCTCTAGTTGAAGGTTTTTGTTTGTTTGCTTGTTTTAACCAGTAGCTGCTAAGTTTCTCTAAATTTTTATCTGCTAGAGGCAAAGGTTGTTCCTCTAATTATCTTTGTACCTTTGGAGCCTAGGAAAGACCTTGGAGAGGCAACTAAATAAATGTTTCAGACTTGTATTAAATTTAGGATATTTTGCAGGGCTTACAAAAGTAGAATAGGAAGTTAAAAAATAAATTTCTGCAAATAATTTCTATAATTAAAATTATATTTATAAAATAAATTTAAATATTTGTTACAGAATCCATACATGTCATTATTACATATACTAGACAGACACACCTATGCACACACATCTGAAGTGCAATCTTGCCAACCCATTGGAATGTTGAGGGTATTTTATTTTCTCTGAAAGTTGTAGGTGAAACACTATCAAAATAACTTTTTCTTCTGAGTCTTTTTTCTGGTAAAAATTTAAGTACTTTTTTTTTGTTTGTTTGTTTTTGAGATCCGAGTGTCACCCTGTCACTCAGACTAGGATGTAGTGGCACAATTTCAGCTCACTGCAACCTCTGCCTCCCAGTTCAAGCAATTCTCGTGCCTCAGCCTCCTGAGTAGCTGGGACTACAGGCGCACGCCAACATGCCTTGCTAATTTTTGTATTTTTAGTAAAGATGGGGTTTCACCATATTGGTCAGGCTGTTTTCGAACTCCTGACCTCAGGTAATCCACATGCCTCAACCTCCCAAAGTGCTTGATTACAGGTGTGAGCCACCGCACCCAGCCTTAAGTACTTCTAATTTTAATATGTTACTTATTTCTCCCGGCAGCGTAATTCATTTAGTAAGTTTTTGTCATTACGTTAGGCTGTCAGAATTCAGTAGCTTATATATATATATATATATATGTATACACACACACACACACACACATATATATACACACACATATACACACACACACACACATATATATGTATTTTACCTACAAATAATTTGAGTAACATACTAATCTCTATTTTCAACAATCCATTAGTAAAAGTATGAAAATTGTCGTAGCCCAAATCTATTACTTTGATCTCATGATCTTACTGTTATTATGGACTAAATGTTTGTGTCTCCTCAAAATTCGTATGTTGAAGCCCTAACCCCCGGTATGATGGTATTTTGAGGTGGGGCTTTTGGGAAGTAAGTAGATGAGGTCATGCAGTCACTAGATGAGGTCGTGCAGTGGATGCTTCAGGATGAGATTAATGTTCTTATAAGAAGAGCAGTAGAGACCCAGGTTTCTCATTTCTATCCACCACGTCAGTCCACAGCAAGGAGATGAACATCTGCAAGCCAGGTAAACAGTTCTTATCAGGAACCAAATCTGCCAGCACCTTGATCTTGGATTTCTGTCTGTGGAACTGTAAGAAATGAATATGGGTTGTTTAACCCCCTCAGTCTATGGAATTTTATTATGCAGCTTGAGCTGACTATAACATTGTGATTTAAGGAGAAATGTGCCCTTCTTCCCAGATTCCTCTCCATATTATTTCTTGTCAACAGCATCAAATAGTAAGTGTGATTGCTGATAAAGCAATCATTACTTTTAATGGCAAAAACACAATTACTTTTGTACCAAACTAATAATAAATTAAAAAGGAATGTACACCTGTGTGTATTTAAATTAGATTCAAATAACATAATAGAGATAAATGCATGCAAGCAACATGTGCTTTAATCACTTTGATTTGTGTGCAGTAATTTACAGATAGATTTTCTTTACACCTACTCTTGCCTAAAACTTTCAAAGTATTCATATGAAAGTCTCTTGTGTTTGTTCTAAACACTACCATATGAGAACTAACGGCAGATCACCTGCTGATTTACTATTTAGTGTAAGCTATTTATATATTCTCTAATTTATGTAAATAAACTATGTATGCATAAACATTCAAAGTTAAAACTAATAAAATGTGTAACTATGTACCAGTTACTATGCAACAGGGCAGTAGTTCTCACTAGAGAAAATTTTATTCTTCAAGGGACATTTGGCAATATCTAGAGACATTTTTGGTTGTCAAAGTTGGGGGTTGCTACTGGCATGTAATGGGTTGAGGACAGGAATGTTTCTAAGCATCCTACAATGCACAGGACAGCCCTATAGCAAAGAGTTATACCATTCAAAATGTAAATGGTGCCAAGGCTAAGGCACTCTTCTAGAGGTACAATGATAAGCCTTATAGAATTGCTATTTGCTCACATGAAGTGTGTAATTTACAAAATAATACACTAGTAAATATTAACTTACACAATATTCATTCACAATGTTGAAAAGTAGTCTTACGTTAAAATAATAGTGAAAATTTATATTGTGATGGGTTTGGAATGGCCCAATAAATAATATCCCATTTCTTCATTTGAATTTAGGAACTATTAAAATATTAATGAGAAAACATCATTAGTTTTTCTACTGGCAATCATTAGATTGGAGGATGTTACCTAAACATGCAACAACAAAATCTATTTAGCTTATCTTCTTGTATTTCTTCTAGTCCACTCTGTGAATATTGCCATTCGTATAAACCCTTTCCCAGTCTCTACAGAAAAAAATTGAAAACAGCAGGATGATTAAAATTACAATTTGTGGAGTATTTTCATGCTATTTGTTATCAATATGACTTGAAGAGAGTTAATTTCCCTTTCTGTGAAGTTTAGCTTTTTTAAATGATAAAAATATCACCTATGTCATATAGGTTTGCAAGGATTAAAAGTAATAACATTACAAAGGGTTTAGAATTAAAACTCAAAATGTGTCAGGCACCAAATACCTGTTGGTCACCATCATTCATAGTCTCACTTGAAACTAAGAAGAATTTCAAAATCAAATAAGAATTAATTTTCTTTTTATTGTTTCCATTCTTGAGAAGGAAAAACAAATTCTTTAAGTAAGGATATATATTTAAGGAAAGAATACTAATAAACACTTGGAAGGCAGTATACCATCTTCATTTCAAACTTTATATTAGAAACATAACTTATCAGAAAGAAATATAAGATGTGTATTGTATGTCAAGATTAATAATTACAATTTTCCAAATAATTAATTAGTTATCCTTTTGTACTGAGGTTTTAGGAAATAAGCAAAAATAAAATCCAACTGAAGACTAGAAAATTGGGTGGATGGAGAAAATTCAGTGACTTAGCATGTTGCCAGTTTTTTAATTGCAATAAGGTAAATTATAATTGTATTTGTTCATTTGATCACATAGAAAGTGCACATTTAATACAGGTAATTATACTCACTATTCTGTGAAAGTGGAAAAAAATTATCATGCTAGTTTTTTTTTACTGGCGAGAGAATAAGATACCTAAAGAGAACAAATTAGTAGAGAAGATGCAATTGATAAGGCAGACATTCCTAAGTGCATCATTCATTTCACTCAGAAAAGAAGTAACAAGTGTTTATTTCATTTACTTTCATTGAAACTCACTTGCTTTTTTGAAATAATTATCTGGGGATTCAGGGAAGTATTGTAATTTTCACAGGCCTAAAGTATATGTATTCATATTTCTTTATCTTAGTTGGTATTATTGTTTTGTAAACTCGAAAGAAGAATCAATACAATTTGACTTTTAGGCAATTTTTTAGAAACACAAAATCTAGTTTTAGTAATATATATTGTTGCATAAAGTTTGAAACATATGAGAACAAATGTGAACAAAATATTTTCAGGAAATCTTTAGCTGCATTATTACAATACCTTCTGCTACATGCATGTAAGTAGGAATGAATCTTTGAAATAGTAAAACATTTTAAAAGATTAAAAATTAAGACTTAAATTTTAAGATAATAGCTTTAATATTTTTAAATATAGCATAGTCGTTTGTGAACTCAACTTGATGTTTAATTTTATTTTAAATTGCCTGAAATGTACTCATAAACTGAAGTGAGATAAGAACACAACGCAAAAACTGCTACTCCTGGAGTCCAACTGTACTTTATTCTGCTCTTTTGACAAGAGAGGTTTATTAAACTTTTTAGTTATTTAGCATCTAATTTTTCTCATTGGCAAAGAGTAACTGTCAATAAATTAATATGTAAATATGCTTTTCAAGTGTTTTGATATGAAATATAGTAGTCATATATTTATGAATTATAAAGCCACAGCTGAACTCAATTGTGATAAAACAATATTTCAGTGTTCCACAAATCTCCACTTTGTGGGATACAGAAATCTTACCCAAATGAGAAGGTACCCAGAAAACAATTCTGGTACTTTGACAAAGCATGGTTCTTTAACACCCCCAGAAGATCACACCAGCTCACCAACAACGGATCCAAATCAAGACAAAATCTCTGAATTGCCAGAAAAAGAATTCAGAAGATCAATTATTAAGCCAATCAAGGAGTCACCAGAGAAAGGTGAAGTTCATATTTTCTGTTTCTTTAACAGAAAATATGATACAGGATATGAAGTGAAAAATCTTCAGTGAAGCAGCCTAAATAAATTTAAAAAAAAAAAAATCATGGCGGGGCACTATAGCTCAGGCCTGTAATCCCAGCACTTTGGGAGGCCAAGGCGGGTGGATCACCCTGAGGTCAGGAGTTCGAGACCAGCCTGGCCAACATGGTGAAACCCCCATCTCTACTAAAAATACAAAAATTAGCCAGGCATGATGGTGTGCGCCTGTAATTCCAGCTACTTGGGAGGCTGAGGCAGCAGAATTGCTTGAACCCTGGAGTCAGGGTTTGTAGTGAGCGGAGATCGCGCCACTGCACTCCAGCCTAGGGACCAGAGCAAGACTCCTTCTCAAAAAAAAAAAAAAAAAAAAAAAAAAAAAAAAAAAAAAAAAAAAAAAAAAAAAAAAAAGGAACCTCCCCCCCCCACAACTTCTGGAAATAAAGGACATTCAGAAATGCAAAATGCACTACAATGTCTCATCAATAGAATTAAACAAGCAGAAAAAGGAACTTCAGAGCTTGAAGACAAGGGTTTTGAATTAACCCAATGCATCAAAGACAGAAAAAAACAATAAAAAAAAAATGAACAAAGCCTTCAAGAAGCTCAGGACTCTGTTAAACATCCGAACCTAGGATACTTGGTGTTCCCGAGGAAGAAGAGAAATCTACATGTTTGGAAAACATATATGAGATAATAATTGAGTAAAACTCCCCCAGCCTTCCTACAGATATAGACACCCAACTACAAGAAGCTCAAAGAGCAGTTGGGAAATTCATAGCAAAAAGATAATTGCCTAAGCACATAGTCATCAGGTTATCTAAAGTTAAGGCAAAGGAAAGAAATCTTAAGCACTGTGAGAGAAAAGCATCAGGTAACCTATAAAAGAAAACCATATCAACAGCAGATTTCTCAGCAGAAACCTGACAAGCTACAAGGGATTGGAGCCTTACTTTTAGCCTCCTTAAACAAAACAATTATTAGCCAAAAATTTTGTATCCAGTGAAACTAAGCTTCATAAATAAAGGAAAGATACAGTCTTCCAGACAAACAAATGCTGAGAGATTTCACCATTACCAAGCCAGCACTACAAGAAATGCTAAAAGGAGCTCTAAATCTTGAAACAAATCCTTCAAATACATCAAAATAGATCTTTCTTAAAGCATAAATCTCACAGATCTATGTAACAATAACACAATGAAAAAAATCATAAAATCAAGGTATTCAGGCAACAAATAGCACAATGAATAGAATAGTATCTCATATCTTATTACTAATGCTGAATGTAAATAACTTAAATGCTCCACTTAAAAGATACAGAATGACAGAATGGATAAGAATTCAACAACCAAGTCTGTGCTCTCCTCAGAAGACTCACCTAACACATAAGAACTTACATAAACGTAAGATAAAGGGGTGGAAAAAAAATTCCATGCAAATGGACACCAAAGTGAGAAGGAATAGATAAATCTTAATTTGCATAGGGACATTTAATTACTGCACATTAAGTCACATTTTTCTTTCTACCATTATTTACGTATTTTCTAAATATATTTTGGATTTTATTTTATTTATTTTTGAGACATGGTCTCATTCTCTCACCCAAGCTGTAGTGCTGTGGCCCAACCATAACTCACTGCAGCCTCCAACTCTCAGGCTCAAATGATCCTCTCACCACAGCCTCCAGAGGAGCTGGGACTACAGGCTCACCACCACAAAAAAGATGATGAATCAAGAGCAAATAAAAATGTCTTTGGCTTCCAAAATCTCCTGAAAAGCAGAGTTTTTATCAAGCTCCAAAAGCCACTCAGCTAAAGCCAGCACTTTTGTCAAGGAAGGAGCAGAGGAAAAGGACTAAGGCTTAAGTGACTGGAATCATTTCTACATGATTCTTGGTGGCAGAAATGAGGCATAGTGCATCCCAGACAACTATAAGTGAAACCTCATGCCTTGAAATAGCCAAATAAACATTACTTGGCCATCCTTGTATGCATCCATAGGATTAATGGTGTGAGTTTACTGGTGCAGAGAATCATCGCAAGACTTTACCTGAATAAGAAAATTTTCAATGGTGTCTTTGTAAAAGTCACCCCTGAGGGTCTAAAAACTGCTGTGAATACTAGAACCTTGTGTGACCTATGGATTTCCAAGTCTGAAACCTTGAAAGATGGACAAGCCACGGTCAATAATAAACCACCTCTCTAACAGACAACAGAGTAATTGAGGAGCACCTGGGGAGGTTTGGTGTCACTTATTTGGAAGACCTCATTCATGAAAGTGCCTTCCTGGAGAACTATTTCCAGAGATCTCATGATTCTCATGCCCTTTCCACATCTCCATGGCTCATCATAGCTACCAAGAATAGAGGGGGGCTTCGTCAAGAGATGGGCTCACCTGGCTATTAGGGCAAATGCATTAATCAGCTCATCCACTAGCTGAACTAGAACCAGTATATTGGAAAGCACAGCACATTAGTGCATGTGTTTTTGTTTTTAATTATTATTAAGTATCCTCAGAGAAGGTTATTTCCAGCTCTATCTTTAAAAACTGGAAGGGAAGTGTTAAAGAAAATAGAGTTGTCTATGATATTTATGGCATGGACTTCTCATCACAGTCTGAATCCAAGGAAAAATTCCAGTGTTTTCTCTGTGGGCTAGTGTCTCCTCTGAAATCAGCACCTGCCATGGAGGAAGGAGTGCTGATTTGCACATCTTCTATCCTGAGGTTTAATGTTAGTGAATGCATAACTCAAGCATTTGTGTAAGACTCCCTAAGACTCCTGCAAAAGTGGACCGAGCCCAGGGGCATAATCGAATATGGGGGTTCCTAAAGCTTTGCTTTGAAAAGACTTGAAATACAATTAGGAAAATGGCCAAAAAAAAAAAAAAAAAAAACAAGTGTTCGTTTGTCTCTGCTGTGATTTTTTTTTTCTTTTTTCTTTTCTTTTCTTTTTTTTTTGAGATGGAGTCTCACTTTATTTGCCCAGGCTGAAGTGCACTGGCATGATCTTGGCTCACTGCAACCTCTGCCTCCTGAGTTCAAGCGATTCTCCTGTCTCAGTCTCCCGAGTAGCTGGGATTACAGGCACCTGGCACCACATCCAGCTTTTTTTGTGTGTGTTTTTTAGTAGAGACACTATTTTGTCTTGATGGCCAAGCTGGTCTTGAACTCCTGACTTCACATGAGCCACCTGCCTCGGCCTTCCAAAGTGCTAGGATTCAGGCATGAGCCACCACGTCTGGCCCTCTGCTGTGATTCTGTTTCGTAAATTTTCACTGATGTCTTTAAGAGCTCTCAGACTAGGCTGGTTCTAAATGTATCTATCTGATGGCTTTTGTATCCTAGCCTGCAACTGACAGTCTTTTTCTGCAAAAGATCAGGATTTGAGAATGAAGGCCTCCTTCACCAGGAAAACATTTATATACTCAAAATTTTGTTTGCAGTTTTCAGGTGTTTAGACCCTTTTTCTCAGGGACCTATGTACCTTATGTGAGAAGTCTTGCTGTTGAATTAGAATTGGTCACCCTGGCCCTGATCTTGCTAGTCTGGGGTTCCATGTCTTCTGGAAGGCCAAAGCTTACCGAGATATAGCTTTTTTCCTTCATGAGGACAGATTTTGTTTTCC
This sequence comes from Rhinopithecus bieti, assembly GCF_001698545.2. Lineage (NCBI taxonomy): Eukaryota > Metazoa > Chordata > Mammalia > Primates > Cercopithecidae > Rhinopithecus > Rhinopithecus bieti. Next base: position 648,640 of record NW_016813148.1, read on the forward strand.
TGTGAACCACCTATAATCCTGGGAAATGCCAACCATTTCTCCCCCTGGGCTTCAGGATATAATTTCCTAGTTTCTGATTAATTCTCTCCTAAAAAAACAGATCAGGAAGGAACAAACCAGTTTCTTCATTTGGCATGGATGAAATTAGCACTGCTTTGACTACCTAGGCTGGCAGCTTAATTAACCCTTCCCTTTCATATTCTGCTCTCCAGAATGATTGCCCTTTGTCTTGCTGATAATGATATAGCAGATAGTAGACCAGGAACTGGGCTTCTCAGGATTTTAATCCTGATAAAAATGGGTCTGATACTGCTAGTGTTTTTCATCAGCGTCTGCTCCTAAGTGAGCCTTTCCACTACTTCCTTTACTTAGTTACCTTTGCTTGCCACCCAAGCAATTGGCAAGGATGTGCCAGGCTGAGATTAAACATGCTTGACCATTGTATTCTCTGGTCCTTTCCAATCAGTTTTGCTGGAATTGTGGCTTATGGGGCCCTCAAACAGCTGTGAAATGGAGTTAGCGGTATAACAGTGCCTTAAAATGTGCCAGCTTCTAAGATAATTAATTAGGTTGGTTGGCTTCAGAGTAAATTTGCCAGGAATAGATGCTATAGATGTTGCTATTACACTGTAAAACATTGTGAAATCAGATTACTTTAAAATGATGTATTACAAAATCATGAAAAAAAGCAATCATGAGTATGGAAGCCCAAGGCTTATGATCCAGCTCTGTGTTATACTAAATATGGGTAAAGTGTTTTTATTTTTTGTCTGTAGAATGGAAGCTATTATCTTCTAGCCTGTCTTCCTCACACAGTCGTTAAAAGGATTAAGCAAAACAACTTTGTAGTTTACAGTTCCATATAAATAGAATATGCAGTTATAAGAATAAATAAGTATATTTCCCTGCTAAAAAAAAGTCATGTATCTACAAGATATGATAACATAGCACTTAGACCCCAAGGAGATATGTACAATTTTATATATAAAGATAATTTTCAGAAAGCTATTTATTAGATAAGAAAATAGATGATAGAAAAGTAACTTTAGTTTTATATGGATACACCAAAATGACCGCTTATTTGACTTACCTTATTATATCGAAACTCCACCTCCAGATCAGACTTATTCTCCTACCTACCTGACCCTTTGGTATAATAAAAAGTAGTTGATAATTCAGATTTTGATTTTTGGACTAATGCAGACACTAACAGTTTTGTCAAATAAGGAAATTATTTGAGTTGTATTGAGCAGGTTAGGTGATATGTCAGCCGAGAGAATGCACCTGAATATACAGATATTTCTGTTCCCAAAGGAGTCTTATCTAAAATTCAAATAATACAGTCTCTGTAATTAAAATATTTTCCTGATTTATTATGTAATGCACTAATGTAGTAATTACAAAGTAGACAATTTAATTTCCAAATCTTAGTGAAAATATTTTTACATCTCATTTCGATCATATTCACAAAGACATTACCATTTAAAAATAGACGTTTTCCCTTAGGCTACAGGTTTGTACTTTTATCTTCAATCCCAGCTCACTTTTACAGTAAATGAACTTACTCAGATTATTTTATTTAAAGGAGTATTATCTTTTTTGTCAATACTTCTTTAATTCTCAAAAAGTATTAATTCAATTTATAAGCATCGAGTGTTTTGGCTCATACTTTTGCTCAATAAATCAAAATATCATAGTTAACCTTTTCTTTCTTGCCTGTTTTGATATAGAAGCTGGAAAAGCAAAATCCTTTCAGATCACTTTGAAACTAGGGATGTCTAGATGACTGACAACTGGCCAGTATTATATCAACAGAATCATTAGGGAGGTGTCTTGAGAAAGATATGCTTACATAAAGGACAAATGCTATAAAAAAAAAACAAAAAACCGTGGTGGCATACTTTCATTCTTGTTTCTGCCTTAAATAAAAATGAGATATTTGACTTTGTAGTGACAATCTTACATTTATTAGGGATAAAGTGTAGGCATAAAAAGCGACTAGAATAGAGAAACAGAAACAGAATGAGTTTTGGTTCCTTAGGACACCACTAAGTAAGTGGACTGAAATCAGAAAATGCCTTCTTAGACTGTTAGGTGACAAAAATAACACCTTGATGATTTCAGCCTCTATAGCTCAATTTTCTGTTACGTTCTGCTAAACACGTTATTTGCTGAGACAGTACCTCCTATATAACATATCCAATAAACTTCAATAAATAATCTCCACTTATTATTTTTATTAAATATGTCTCACCATTAAAGGCACTGAATCTTCTACAGCGTGTTAGGGGCCTTTTTTGTGTGTTTATGGAGCTTCTAGACCATTCTCCCTTCCTTCTCTTTAGAACACCCTGGTCTTAAATTCATGTTCAACCATTACACCCACTATTTTTACTTCCTTAGACATTCTTCCAACCTGTACCTGAACATTTTGTCTCCTGTATCACTGTCACACCCTCTAACATTGCTGCTTTGGTTTACTCTCCCAGGTACAAAATATAAAGTTTTTCTACGGATAATCTAATGAGACAAGCTTAGGTCTTGGGAATATGAGGCACATGAAAAAGAAAGGTTTATGTAAGGATCTCAAAATCGAGAAGTATCTCAAAGTCTGAATATCAAAAAGTCAGAAACATAGTCCCAGATTTACACTTCTTGCAGAATTACAGCAGTCCATTTCAACCGCCCGGAGAGAAATTTATATATTTTTTTTCCTAGAAAATGAAATGTTTTCAAGGAAAGGATCTGCATTTTTATAAGTAGGTCCCACAAATAAAATGTATATTTGCCATTTCATTCACTCAAAAGTGAAGGCAACTAAGCTCAGAGGTCCAACTATAGCCATAGACATTCTAATAAACAGCAGTATAGTCCCGGTCTCTTAAGTGTGAAATGAAAACCAGAGACTACCAGCCCTATGGAGAAAATTTGCAATGTAGATGAAATAGCATAATTTTTAAAAAATGTGCAGAAGGGAAAAAACATGCTCCCTTAGCCCTAGAATAAACAATGATCTCTCCAAGTGAGCTTTGTGAGATACTTCACGAAAGAGATTCTTTAAGTTATGAATGATTTCAATGTTATATTTCAGAGGACTACATAACTCACATATTCTCTAGGAAGTTCTGATTCATAAATTATTGTGTGTAGCTTACTATGAGTAATTCTTTTTGCCATGAACATTATACTAAGGACACTTAAGAGACAAGGTCTCCAGCAATTAAGTATCACTTGACTACTGTTTGGATAGCTGTCAAAAAGACAAAAGATAACCAGCATTGATGAGGATGTGAAAAGTGCACTCTTTTACACTGTTCATGGAAATGTAAGTTAGTCCAGCCATTATGGAAAAAAATATGGAGACTTTTCAAAAAAATTAAAAATAGAAATACCATGTGATCCTGCAGTCTCACTTCTGGGTATATATATCCAAAGGGAATGAATATCCAAGGATATCTGCACTCCCATGTTTATTGCAGCATATTCACAGTAGCTAAGCTATGGAATGAAATTGGGTCCATCTATAGATGAATAAATAAAGAAAATGAATAAATATAAATAATATATGTAGATATTATTCACTCTTTCAAAAGAAGAAACTCATTTAGATAAAGATATTAGACTAAGTCATCTGTCCCCTTTCCCATAGAGGTTTCCACCTGGTAAAGTGAACCTATGGATGGTAGAACAGCTTCTTTATATCCTCTCTCTCATCTTCAAATCAGTAAAATGAATTATATTAAAAAGACTGACACTTACATGTACTGTTAAGTATTTGGAGGAAATTGAAACTCACATACGATTGTTAGTGGGTGGTTATAAAATATCTTTGAAAAGCCATTGATAGTTACTTGTAAAGTCAATTACACATCTACACAATAATAAGGTATTTGCACTCATAGAAATATAAATGAATTTTAAAAGGATAAGTGAACATACACTTTCACAAAACACTTGTGCAAAGGTGTGTATAGCAGCTTTACCCAAATAGTCAAATAATAAAAACCACAATATACAACAGAATAAATAAACAAATTATGGCATATTTATGCTACAATACTACACAACAATGAAAAAAAGGAAGTATTGATACATACAACAACATGGACAAATCTCAAAATATGATGTTGAATTAAGAATCCAGAAGCAAAGATAATATGTTTTATAGTTTCATCTATATTAAATGCTGGTATAGGTAAAATTAATCTTAATCATAGAAATAAGATCAGTCATTGCCTTGGGCAGAGGTAGTTGTAGATATTGACATGGTAGAATTGATCAAAAGAAAGCACTTTGAGATAGTTAAAATAACACAATTTTTGTGTAGTTATTATGCAGTTATATATAGTTTTCAAAACCCATATATAAACACTTAAGATTTATTTATATTATTTTATGTTTATTTTTATTATTTATTATAGATTTTTATTGATGTATATATTTTATTATACATACACATACTTTATGATTAATGTACATAAATTAAAATATAGATGAGAAAGAAACTCAAAGGTTCTTAAAATATCTACAAATATGTAGCAAAAATACATTTTTATGGGAGAATAGGTAAAAAGGGACACAAACAAAAGAAAAAGAATGAGACTGAAATCATATTTCTAACAGCTTTCCTGAATGCTAAAAAAAAAGATTTCTTTATAATTCTGAAGAAATTATTTTTAAT
>NW_016813148.1:654147-657662 GCF_001698545.2 Rhinopithecus bieti
ATAGATGAGAAAGAAACTCAAAGGTTCTTAAAATATCTACAAATATGTAGCAAAATACATTTTATGGGAGAATAGGTAAAAGGGACACAAACAAAAGAAAAGAATGAGACTGAAATCATATTTCTAACAGCTTTCCTGAATGCTAAAAAAAAAGATTTCTTTATAATTCTGAAGAAATTATTTTTAATCTAGAATTCTGTATCTAGTTACATTTTCGAGCAAGTATGAGAGCAGTATTAAGACATTCAGACATTAAAGGACTCAAAAGTTACCTTCCTTTGCACCCTTTTCCAAAAGAAGTGGAAGTTGGGTTTCCTTGAAGAAGGATTCCGAAAAGAAAAATCACTACCAGGACACAAGGAATTCAACATTGTCTCCTCATTCGCTGAACTCCAGACCCACTAGCCTTCTTATGCTGTCTTGTAAGACATTTGTTAGGCATACTCTACCTCAGAATGCTCACACTTCTTGATTACCCTTCAGGAAATTATTATCTCCTAGATATCTGCATGGCTTGCCTCCACAACTCATCCAGGTTTTAGATAATTATCACCTAATGCTAGAGGTGTTTATTGACCATTTTCTATTATGTAGCCACTCTACCTCTCCTCATTTACTCTCTAACCTCTTACCTTGTAGTTGGTCTTTATAGGATTCGTCTCCATCTGTTGTATGCTGTGCTCATGCTGCTAATAAAGACATACTGAGACTGGGTAATTTATAAAGAATAAAAGGTGTAATGGATTCACAGTTCCACATGGCTGGGGAAGCCTCATAATCATGGCAGAAGATGAAGGAAGAACAAAGGGATATCTTAAATGGTGACAGGCAATAGATTTGTACAGGGGAATTCCCATTTATAAAACCATCAGATCTCGTGAGACATATTCACTACCAGGAAAACAGTATGGGGGAAACCACCCCATGATTCAATTATCTCCACCTAGCTCTGCCCTTGACACATGGGGATTATTATAATTCAAGGTATGATTTGGGTGGGGACACAGCTAAATCAGATCATTTCAGCCCTGGCCCCTCCCAAATTTCATGTCCTAACATTTCAAAAGCAATCATGCCTTCCCAACCGTCCTCCAAAGTCTAAACTCATTTCATCATTAACTCAAAAGTCCACAGTCCAATGTCTCATCTGAGACAAAGCAAGTCCCTTCTGCCTATGAGCCTATAAAATCAAAGCAAGTTAGTTACTTCCTAAATACAATGGAGGTACAGGCAATGGATAAATATACATGTTTCAAATGGGAGAAACTGGCCAAAATGAAGTGGCTACAGGCCCCATGAAACTCCGAAATCCAACAGGGCAGTCAAATCTTAAAGCTCTAAAATTATCTTCTTTGACCCTGTGTCTCATATCCGGGTCATGCTGATGCAAGAAGTGAGTTCCCATAGTCTTGGACAGCTCCACCCCTGTGGCTTTGCAGGGTGCAGCACCCCTCCTGGCTGCTGTCATGGACTGGCATTGAGTGTCTGCAGCCTTTCCAGATGCACAGTGCAAACTGTCTGTGTATCTAACATTCTGGGATCTGGAGGACAGTGGCCCTCTTCTCACAGCTCCACTAGGCAGTGTTCCAGTGGGGACTCTGTGTAGGGGCTGCCAACCCATGTTTTCCTTCCTCACTGTCCTAGCAAGGGTTCTTCATGAGGCCTCTGCCCCTGCAGCAAACATCTGCCCGGACATCCAGGCATTTCCACGCATCCTCTGAAATCTAGGGAGAGGTTCTCAATTATCAGTTCTTGACTTCTGTGCATCTGCAAGCTAAACACCACTTGGAAGCCACCAAGGTTTGCAGCTTGCACCATCTGAAGCTAAGGCCTGAACTCTACATTGGCCCCTTTTAGCCACAGCTAGTTCATAGAGCACCAAGTCTCAAGACTGCACAAAACAGCAAAGCTCTGGGACTGGCCCACAAAACCATTTTTTTTCCTTCTAGGCTTCTGGGCCTGTGATGGGAGGGGCTGCCTTGAAGACCTCTGACATACCCTGGAGACATTTTCCCCATTGTCTTGGTGATTAACATTTAGCTCCTCATTACTTATGCAAATTTCTGGGACTAGCTTGACTTTCTCTGCAGAAAATGGGTTTTTCTTTTCTGTCTCATCATCAAGCTACAAATTTTTTGAATTTTTATGCTCTTGCTTCCCCTTTAAAGCATAAGTTCTAATTCCAATCCATATCTTTGTGATACATAAAACTGAGTGCTTTTAATAGCACCCAAGTGACATCTTCAACGCTTTGCTCCTTAGAAATTTCTTCCACCAGATTCCCTAAATCATCTCTCTAAGGTTCAAAGTTCCACAAATCTTTAGGGCAAGGGCAAAGTGCCACCAGTCCCTTCGCTAAAATACAGGAGGAGTTACTTTTATTCTAGTTCCCAACAAGTTTTTCATCTCCATTGAGATTATCTCAACCTGTACTTTACTGTCCATATCACTATCAAAGCATTTTGTTCAAAGCCATCCAACAAGTCTCTAAGAAATTCTACACTTTCTCACATCTTCCTGTCTTTTTCTGAGCCCTCCAAACTGTTCCAATCCCTGCCTGTTACCCAGTTCCAAAGTCACTTGCACATTTTTGGGTATCTTTACAACAGTGACTCACTACCTGGTACCAACTTACTGTATTATTCTGTTCTCACAGTCCTAATAAAGACATACCTAAGACTGGGTAATTTCTAAAGGAAGAAAGATTTAATGGACTCACAGTTCCACATGGCTTGGAAGGCCTTGCAATCAAGGCAGAAGACGAAGGAAGAGCATAGGAACTTCTTACATACTGGTGGGCAACAGACCTTGTGCAGGGGATCTCCCATTTATGAAACCATCAGATCTTGTGATACTTATTCACTACCAGGAGAACAGTATGGGGGAAACAGGCCCCATGATTCAATTATCTCCACCTGGCCCCACCCTTGACATATGATGATTATTACAATTCGGGATGAGATTTGAATGGGGGACACAGCTGAACCATACCACCCTCTGATTTAAAATGTAAAATATTAATGCATATTTAAATTGTGTTGCATCAAATATGTGTATATTACATATATCATATAAACTTGCATTTACAAATAATTGATTAAATTTAATATAAAGATTGTTTGCTTACTATCTACTTATTCACAGGAATGCAAACTCTATGTTAACAGGAATTTTATCAATTTTTTCACAGTATTCTCAGTAATTAGAACATTACCTGATATATAGAATAATATGTATTTGTAAAATGAATAGTTAGCTTTTATTTCAATCATATTTTTAAATACCCTACTAGTTGTCTACTTTTATTCTCCTTGTCCTTGTGTGAGTAAATCTTATTAATTTTACTATTATTTGTAAAGAATCTTGAGAAGAGAAAGATAGAGAAACATGTTTAATCTTTAAACTCTTTCAGGACTCACTTTAAAACACTCTTCTGTGGTCAGACAAAATTTCCCAAAGGAAGTGCTAAGCTATGACCTGATTAATACACAGATAGCAACTTGTTAAAATTAATA
>NW_016813148.1:661694-666953 GCF_001698545.2 Rhinopithecus bieti
TTCTCAGTAATTAGAACATTACCTGATATATAGAATAATATGTATTTGTAAAATGAATAGTTAGCTTTTATTTCAATCATATTTTTAAATACCCTACTAGTTGTCTACTTTTATTCTCCTTGTCCTTGTGTGAGTAAATCTTATTAATTTTACTATTATTTGTAAAGAATCTTGAGAAGAGAAAGATAGAGAAACATGTTTAATCTTTAAACTCTTTCAGGACTCACTTTAAAACACTCTTCTGTGGTCAGACAAAATTTCCCAAAGGAAGTGCTAAGCTATGACCTGATTAATACACAGATAGCAACTTGTTAAAAAAAAAAAAAAAAAAGCAGTGAAAAGTGTAATACAACATTGTCCATGCTGCTAGAATTTGATAGTGAGATTATTATTTTTCAAAGTGCTATCTCAATGTATTTAAAATCTGATCTGAGAAATGAAACTAGCCAGACTGCTGGGAAGATGTCCAGTTTTTGGTGTGCTAAGCACTGACGGTCATTTATTCACACTTTCATTTTAGTTGACTAAGAATATTGATTTAATTTAAACTGGATGAACTTGTATGTGTTATACTTCAGTGTACTTCACTGAGCTGTAAACTCAACAGTCCACTAAAATGGTATAAATGCTATTTACTTTAAATAAGCCAAAGAAAAATAATTATTTTCTGTCTCCAGTTTTTCCCAAGATAAAGTGACCTGAATTATATTACACTTTCATGTCTGATGCTTGCCTTTTGTTTTAAGGCCATTTGTGATTATTGTATTTGTTTTACAGTTCCCAAGTAACTAAAGTTATATGATTACATCAATAAATTATATCAATTTTTGTCGGAATCACAGATAACCATGACATTTTTATGTCACCCACTTTTATATATGACTTTGGAATATATTTTGCTTCACATCTCGAGAAGAAATCGCTCTGATACACATCTTTTACCACTTCAGTTATTAGTTAATAAGCATTTATTATTGCCAAGCCACCTAACCTCTCCACTATTTACTTTCTTCTTTTGTAAATTAAGAGTGATGATCTCATAAAGTGATTTTAAATTGTACTCATGGGCACTCTTCAGGTTTAACATTATCTTCAGGAAAACTATTTTCTTAGGGTACCAGAGGGATTAAGGGGAGAAAATGATAAGGTAGGATTTTAAAGCCCTTCAGTTTCCCTTTATGTCATTATAGAGTGCCTGAAAAATACCTCTCCAAACACAGTTTCCCGTTTGTGTTTATCTATTGGATTTGCACAGAAGAGTTATTTATTTTGATGTTTTACCTGCAAAGATAACTTTAGTTATCTTAACTTTAACTTTAATTTGGAGACCTTCAAACTAGCAAAAATTATTGTTCCTTTATTGCTTCTGATATTCATAAACACAAAATGCCACCTGCTCATTGTTTTATTGTGGTGGAAATATTTAATAGGGTGTCTACACTTTTAACAAAATCTTAAGTGTACAGTACAGTCTTTATAACTACACTTGGCCCTTGAACAACATGGTTTGAACTGCGTAGGTACACGGATACACAGATTTTTCTTCCACCTCTATCACCCCTGAGATAGCAAGGCCAACCCCTATACTTCCTCCTCCTCCTCAGCCTACTCAAAGTGAAGATAATGAAGATGAAATCTTAATGATGATCCACTTTTCCTTAATTAATAGTAAATACATTTTTTCTTCGTCATGATTTTTTAAATGCAATTTTCTTTTCTCTAGCTTACTTTATTGTAAGAATGTAATATGTAATACATACACAAAATATGTATATGTTTACATTATCAGTAAGGCTTCCAGTCAAAGTAGGCTATCAGTAGTTAATCTTTGGGGAAGTCAAAAGTTATATGTGGATTTTTGGCTGTGAGAAGAGATTAGCAACCCTAATTCCCATTTTATTCAAGAACCAACTGTACAGGAAAGATACTACAAAATAAATTCTAAAACATGTCTAATTTGCACAACTAAAATGTTTTACTTATTGAGCAACTCCATATTCTCTCTTACGCCTTTTCATGCTGCTTCTCCAGTCCCTGGTAACCACCATTCTGCTTTTCGCTTCTATGAATTTAGCTAATTTAGATACCTCATGTAAGTGAAATCATACAGCATTTATCTTTCACTTAGGATAAGAACTACACGTTTCATCCATGTTGTTGCATATTGTAGGACTTCTTTTTTATTTAAAATGAATAATACTTTATTTTATCTATATACCTTATTTTCTTTATCCATTTATTCATTGATAGACACGTAGGTTGATTCCATATTGTGGCTATTGTGAGTGATGCTGCAAAGAATATTGCAATGCGGGTATCTCTTTGACATACCGATTTCATTTCCTTTGAATGTATACCCAGAAGTGTAAGTTGCCAGATCATCAGTATTTCTATTTTTAATTTTTTGAGAAACATCTATGCTATTTTCAATAATGGCTTCATGAGTTTACATACCCCTATACAGCATACAAGGGTTCCCGTTTTTCTGTATCCTCACCAACACATATCTTATGTTTTTTGATAATGGCTTTTGATAAAAGTCATTCCAACAGGTTTGAGATGCTATCTCATTGTGGATTTAATTTGCATTTCTCTGCTAATTAGTGTCATTGAGCTTCCTTTTTCATATACTTGTTGGCCGTTTGTATGTCTTCTTTTGAGGAATGTACATTTAATTACTATGTCCATTTTTTGATTGGGTTAATTGGCTTTCTTATAGGTTTTTAACTTCCTGATATATTTTGAATATTAACTTCTTATAATATATATTACTCTGTTCTCACACTGCTATGAAGAAATAGGCATTGAGTGTCTGCATCCTTTCCAGGTGCATGGTGCAAAGTGTCCGTGACTCTAACATTCTGGGGTCTGGATGAATGATTCTAGGTAATTTATAAAGAAAAGAGGTGTGATTGGTATATGATTCCCCAGGCTATACAAAAAGCATGCTGCTGGCATCTGCTCAGCTTCTTGGGAAATCTCAGGAAACACTATAATGGTGAAAGGTGAATGGGATGTAGGCACATATTACACGGCTGGAGCAGGGAGAGGGGGAAAGAGGTGCCACACATTTTTAAACAACCAGATCTCATGAGAACTCACTCACTACCATAATACAGTACCAAAAAGGAACTCTGCTCCCACCAATCACCTCCCACCTGGACCCACCTCCAACACTGGGGGTTACAAGTCAACATCAGATTTGGGTGGGGACAAAGATTCAAATTATATAATTCTGCCCTGGTCCCTCCCAAATCTCATGTCCTCCTCCCATTGCTAAATACAATCATAGCGTCTCAACAGTTCCCCAAAGTCTTAACTCATTTCCACATCAACTCAAAAGTCCAAAGTCTCATCTGAGACAAGGTCAAATCCCTTTCGCCTATGAGTTTGTTAAAAAAAAAAAAAAAAAAAAATTAGTTATTTCCAAAATACAATGGGGGTACAGACATTGGGTAAATACTCCTGTTCCAAAAGGGAGAAATTGGCCAAAAAAAAGGGGGCTACAGGCCCTATGCAAGTCCAAAACCTAGCAGGGCAGTTCATTCTTAAAGCTCCAAAATAATCTCCTTTGACTCCATGTTTCACATGCAGGGTACACTGATGCAAGGATTGGACTCCCAAGGTTTTCAGCAACTCTTCCCCTGTGGCTTTGCAGGGTTCAGATCCCACAGCTGCTTTCATGGACTAGTGTTGAGTGCTTGTGGCTTTTTCAGGTGCAGGGTGAAAGCTGCTGGTAGATCTACCATCCCAGGGTCTGGAGAATAGCAGCCCTCTTCTCACAGCTCCACTAGGCAATGCCCTAGTGGGGACTCTGTGTAGGGGCTCCAACCACACTCTTCCCTCCCACACTGCCCTACTAGTGGTTCTCCATAAGGGCTCCACCCCTGAAGCAGGTTTCTTTCTGGAAATCCAGGCTTTCCCATACATCCTATGAGATCTAGGCAGAGGCTCCCAAGCCTCAACGCTTGCATTCAGTGCACTTGCAGGCTTAACATCACATGAAAACCACCAAGGCTTATGGATTGGCACGTCTGAAGCAGTGGCCCAAGCTATACCTGAGCCCTTTTGAGCCACAGCTGGAGCTGGGGTGGCTGAAATGCAAGAAGCAGTGTCCTGAGGCTGCTCATGGCAGCAGGGCCCTGGGCCTGGTCCATGAAACCTTTTAATCCTTCTAGACATCTACCTGGACCTGTGATGGGAGAAGCTGTGACAAAAGTCTCTGAAATGCCTTCAAGGTCTTTTCTCCATTTTCTGGGCTATGGGCATTTGCCTTTTTGTTTTTCAGTTATGCAAATTTCTGCAGCCTGCTTGAATTCCCCTTGTGAAAATGGGCTTTTCTTTTCTACCACATGACCAGACTGCAAATTTTCCAAACTTCTATGTTCCGATTCTCTTTTAAAAATACGTTTCAGTTTCAGATCATTTCTTTGTTCATGCATATACACGTAGACTGTTAGAAACAGTCAGGTGACTTCTTGAATACTTTTCTGCTTAGAAATTTATTCTACCAGATATCCTAAATCATATATCTCCAGTTCAAAGTTCCACAGATCCCTAGGGCAGGGGCACCGTCAACCAAGCTATTTGCAAACATGTAACAAAAGTGACCTTTGCTCCAGTTTCCAATAAGTTCCTTGTCTCCATCTGAGACATTATCAGCTTGTTGATCTCTGTCTATATCACTCTCAGTATTTTGGTCACAACCATTCAATGAGGAAGTTCCAAACTTTCCCTCATTTTCCTGTCTTATTCTGAGTTCTCCACAGCCTTCCAACCTGTTCATTACTCAGTTACAAAGTCACTTTCACATTTTCAGTTATCTTTATAGAAATGTGCCACTCCTCAGTACCAATTTTATGTATTAGTCCATTGTTACACTGCTATAAAGAAATAACTGAGGCCAGGCATGGTGGCTCACACCTGTAATCCCAGCACTTTGGGAAATGAGGCAGGGAAATAATTTGAGGTCAGGAGTTCACTAACAGCCTGGCCAACATGGTGAAACCCCATCTTTACTAAAAATACAAAAATCAACCTGGCATGGTAGTGCACACCTGTAATCCCAGCTACTCAGGAGGCTGAGGTATGAGAATCGCTTGAACCTGGGAGGCGGAGGTTGCAGTGAGCTGAGATTGTGCTACTGCACTCCAGCCTGGGTGACAAAGCTAGAGTCCATCTCAAAAAAAAAAAAAAAAAAAGAAAACCTGAGACTCGGTAATTTATAAAACAAAGAGCTTTATTTGGCTCGTGGTTCTG
>NW_016813148.1:667250-755461 GCF_001698545.2 Rhinopithecus bieti
AAAAAAAAAAAAAAAAAAAAAATACCTGAGACTCAGTAATTTATATAGATAAAAAATGTTTCTTTGGCTCAGGATTCTGAAGACTGTACAGGAGGCATGATGCTGGCATCCGTTCAGCTTCTGGGGAGGTCTCAGGAAGCTTACAATCCTTGTGGAAGGCAAAGGGGAGTCAGACATGTCTTATATGGCATGAGCAGGAGGAAGGAGGGGGAAGGTGCCACACACTTCTAAACAACCAGATCTCATGAGAACTCACTTACCATTGTAGCACAGTACCAAGGGGAAATCTGCCCCATGATCCAATCCCCTCCCACTAGGCCCCACCTCCAACATTGGGAAATACAATTCATTATGAGATTTGGTTGGGGACTTAGATCCAAAACATATCATCGCATATATGCCTTGCAAATATGTTCTCCTATTCTGAAGGTTGTCTTTTCATTCTGTTGATTGTTTTCTTTACTGAGGAGAAAGCTTTTAGTTTTGTGCAATTCTGTTTGTCTATTTAGGCTTTTTTGTATGTGCTTTTGGAGTTATAGGAAAAAAAACATGGTCAAGACCAATGTCAAGAACTTTTTTCCTATGATTTTTTTCTAGTAGTTTAACAATTCCAGGTCTTACATTTAAGTGTTTACTTCATTTTGAGTTTACTTTCTATGGGTTGTGATAAGGGTCTAATTTCATTCTACATGTGAATATACACTTTTCCCAACATCAATTATTGATGAGATTATCCTTTCTCCATTGTGTTCTTGGAACCTTTTTCAAAATCATTTTATCTTGGACATTTAAATTTATTCTTGAGCTCTTAATTTTCTTCCACTAGTCTTTGTGTGTGTGTATTGGTGCCATGCTGTTTTGATTACCATAGCTTTGTGGTAAATTTTGAGGTAAGGTAGTTTAAGGCCTTCAGCTTTGTTCGGTTTTCTTAAAATTGATTTGGGTGTTAGTGTTTTTTTGTGGCTCTGAACAAATATTTGAATTTTTAATTATTTCTGTGAAAAAATGCTATTACAGTTTTGATCAGAATTTTATTTAACTTGTTGGCCACTTTAAGTAGTATAGATATTTTAACATTACGATTTTTCTCATCCATTAACATAGGATATTTTTTATGTCTTCCATTATTTTTGCCAAAGTTTTACAGTTTTCAGAGTACAAGACTTTCACCATCATGGTAAATGTATTCATATTTTATATTTTGACATTATTACAAATGAGATTGCTTTTATAATTTCTTTTACAGTAGTTTATTGTTGATGTACAGAAATGCTACTTATTTGTATATGTTGATTTTATCTCCTGCAACATAAATGAACTTATGTCTTAATTTGAACAGTTATTTGGTGGTGTCTTTTGGTTTCTCTATATGCAAAATCATGCCATCTACAAATACAGACCATTTTATTTCTTCCTTTTTGATTTAGATGCTTTTCATTTATTTTCTTGCCTAGTTGCTATAGCTAGGACTTTCACTAGTAAGCTATACAGAAATGTGGAGAGTAAGCATCCTTTACCTGTTCCTTATCTTAAAAGAAAAGCTTTCAATGCTTTGCAGTAGTGTGTGATGTTTGCTGTGGGCTACTAGTGTATATTTATTGTGTTGAGGTAAATCCTTCTATACCTACTTTGATGAGAAATTTTTATAATGAAATGATGTTGAGTTTCATCAAATGCTTTTCATGCATCTGTGGAGATGATTTTTATCTTTTAGTCTGTTGATGTGATGAATTACATTATTGATTAGTCTAAGTTAAACCATACTTGCATCCCAGAGATACATCCTAGTTGCTCTTAATGAGTGACACTTTTAATGTACTGTTGAATTCAGTTTGCTAATATTTGGTTAAGGATTTTTATATCTATGTTCATCAGGGATAGTGGTTCATAATCTTATTTTTTATAGTGTCTTTTCCTGGATAATACAGGCTTCACAAAACAAGTTTTAAAGTATTTTTAAAGCATTTTATCCTTTTAAGTTTTGGGAAAGTTTGAGAAAATTGGTATTAGTTCTTCTTTAAATGTTTAATTGAATCTACCAGTGAAGTCATCAATTTACGCTGTTCTTTGATGGAAGCCTCTTTATTACTGAGTTAATTTATTCCTCATTATTGGTCTGTTCAGATTTTATATTACTTCATGATCCAGTATTGGTAAGTTTTGTTTCTAGGAATGTTTTTGTTTCTTCTATGTTATCAAATTTGTTGGCATATAATTGATCATTGTAGTTTTTTTATGATCCCTTGTGATATCAGTTACAATCTCTCCTCCTTTATTTTTTACATTAATTATTTTAAACATTTTTATTTTTTCTTATTTTAGCTTAGGATTTTCTATTTTTAGCTTTTAAACAACCAATTCTTCATTTCAATGATCTTTTCAATTTTTTTATAGTCTCTATTTCATTTATTTCTGTCTTGACATTTATTATTTCCTTTCTTCTACAAGCTTTGGGCTTAGTTTGTTGTTCCTTCTCTAGTTCCTTTTTCAATTTAGTTATTGGATTTTTCAACTCTATGGTTCCTCTGTGTATTCTTTTCAGGAATTTGTATATTATTCATACATTGTTTTCTTGTGCTTGATCTACTGCTAGATCTTATCCATTCTAACTATATTTTTGTACTTACTAACCATGCCCACACCCCTTCACTACCACTCCCAGTGTCTAGTAACCATCATTCTGCTCTCCATCTCAATGAATTTACTTGTTTTAAGTTTTAGCTTTCCAAAATGTGTGAAAAGGTAAACAGTTTGTCTTTCTGTGCCTGGCTTATTTCATTTAACATAATGCCTTTCAATTCCATCCATGTTGTTGCAAGTGACAGGATTTCATTCTTTTTATGGCTTAATCGTACTCCATTTTATATATATACCATGATTACTTTATCTATTTGTCTATTGATGGACACTTAAGTTGCTTCCAAATCTTGGCTATTGTGAATAGTACTTAAAAAAAACATGAGAGTGCAGATATCTCTTCAATGTACTGATTTCCCATCTTTGGGGAACATACCTTGGAATGGAATCACTGGATCATACAGTACCTCTATTTTGAGTATTTTGAAGAACGTCCATACTGTTTTCCATAGTGGTGTACTGAATCACGTTCCTACCAGGAGTGTAGAAGTTTTCCCTTTTCTCCACATCCTTACCAGCATTTGTTATGACTGTACTTTTAGATATAAGCCATCTTTACTGGAGTAGGATAATGACTCATTGTAGTTTTGATTTTCATTTATCTGATGATCAGTGACATTGAGCACCTTTTCATATACCTGTTTGTCATTTTTATGCTAAAATAGTCGCAGGGTTGGAGAGAATTGAATCCAAATTTGAAATAATGCTACCATGGATAAAATGCTATCATATAGCATTGCATGCTACAGAGAAACCTTTCATGGAAGAAAGAGTTGATTGATGTGGCAAAATTTATTTTTGTCTTATTTTAAGGAACTTCCACAATCACTCCATTCTTTAGCAATCACCACTGTAATCAGTCAGCAGCCATGAACACTGAGGCAAGACCCTTTACCAGCAAAAAGCGTATGACTTGTTGAAGTCTCAGAGAGCTATTTGCATTTTTAGCTATAAAGCATTTTAAATTAAGATATGTGCATTGTTTTTTCAGATATAATGCTACTGCACATTTAATGGATTATAGTATAGTGTAAACATAACTTTTTTATGCACTGGGAAACCAAAGAATTCATGTGACTGACTGTTATTGCATGATTGCTTTATTGCACTTATCCAGAACTGAACCCACAATACTTCAGAAGTATGCTTGTGTATATAATCATGAAAAATCTTCTATGGTTTTATTTGTTCCATTTTACAATCTTGTTTTGCCTCTTTTTAAAAAACACTGCTAGCACAACTGGGGTTTATGACCACGTGTTTGATTCTAAATTTATTTTATTTACATAAACTTAAACTACAGTATTAAGCAAATTATGCCTCACATTTTCCCTATATAGTATTAATATTCTTATAATTGATGCCATCTTTATTTGTGTATTGCATAATAAATTCTCTCACACTTTTAATTAAGGCAATTTATACTGTTTTATCTATGTTTAGATTAATTAATGTTATTAAATTTGGTTTTTAAATCTTGTATCGTTTATATTTAGTCAAAATTATGACAATATAACTGTGTAATTTTTTAGTCTTTATTTGTATATATTGCATTCATTTTTTCACTGCTTTTCCCCCAACCGCTTCAGTGAAGTTGATTCATACAGTTTTAATATAGAGAGAATCTCTCATCATGGTTTGAATTCTTTCCTGTGAACCCCTTAACTCCTAAAGGATTTTTAAAATGTGCATTCATTAGGGTTAATGCTGTGTCATAAAGTTCTATAGGTTTTGAAAAATGAATAATGCTATATATCCACATTATAGTATCATGGAGAATCATTTTCACCACTCTAAAATCCTCTGTGCTCAACCTGTCATTACATACATATCCCTTGTGTTTCACACATTATTCCAAAGCTCTAGCAACTACTGACACTGTAGCTAATTCTATATCTGGAGTGTCAAATAATTATAATCACACTGTATGTAGGCTTCTCAGACTAGCATTTTTCACTGGGCTATATGCATTTAAATTTTCTCTATGTCTTTTCATGACTTGATAGCTCATTTCTTTTTATTGCTATGTAATATTCCATCACATGGATTTGCTACAATGTGTTAATACATTTATATATGTATAAACTATAAACCTCTTGGTTGTTTGGGAAATTGTGACTTTAGCAGCTATAAACATTAATGTGCAGGTTTTTGTGGCGATATAGCTTTTTAACTAACTTGGTTAAACACCAAGGGACTACTACTGTGCAGTATTATTTTTATTTGCAATTGCCCCATTATAAATGATATTGAGCATTTTTTTCATTTTTTTCCCATTTTCCTTTTTTGCTGAGGTATCTTTACAGATTTTTGTCAATTTTTTTTACTTGAGGTTTTTTTTTTCTTTTTTCTTTCTTATTGAGTTGGAAAAGTTCTTTGTATATTTCCCATATAATTTCTTAATTAGATATATTTTACAACTATTCTCTCCCAGTCTGTGACTTGTTTTGTAACTCTCTTAACAGTGTCTTTCAGAAAGCATATTTTAATTTTAGTGACATGAAACTTATCACTGTTTTCATTTCATGGGTTATACTTTTGTTATTGTAGTAAAACTCATATGTAAGGTTTCAACTTTCCAAATAGAAATTTACATTCTTGTGTTTATTCCTTAATGTCTTGATTTATTAACTCTTATTCAAAATCTTATTTTCAAAAGAGCTTAAATGTTTTGTTTTCAGTCTTATGTAAGTCAATGTTATTGATATAGACTGGAGAAAGGGAAATACTTGATAGAAGAAGGTAGTTCCCGGGCAAAGGTTCCACCCTCAAGCCTGGATACCTACAGCCCTAAATGAAAACAGGCATTCCTGTTTTCCTCCCCAAAAAGTTGCCTTTTGACCTGCCACATCCCCTGTTCTGTACCCATATAAACCCCAAATCCCAGACTCCAGAGCAGACTAGCAGACAAGGAAACAAGACAAGCAAATGAAGAGGCAGAACGACGTGGCAGAGAAAGAGAGAAGAGGAGGAACAGATTGATCACTGAGAGGAGTTCGGCTGTAGGACAGCCTAACTTCAGGGCAAGATCATCTTCTCCCTCTCTCTCCCTTTCTGGCTCCCCATCCGTCCTGCTGAGAGCCATACCACCACTCAATAAAATCTTGCATTCATTCTTCAAGCCCCTGTGAGACCTGATTCTTCTGGGACGCTGGGCAATAGCTCAGGATACAGAAAGATGTCACACTGGCCCTCTGCCCTTGGGAAAACACAGAGGGTCCATTGAGCTGATTAACACTCAAAGCTGTCTGTGGACAGCAAGGCTTATAGAGTATTGTAACATTGGGGATTGCAGGCACCCAGTCCTACACACTATCAACGACTGGAGTTCAAAGCACTTGCCCCAGCCTCTGCAACTGCCCATCTATGTGCTCCCCCTCCTACAAGGGGTTTGAGCAGCAGCTTTGACCAAATAGGTGACACACCCTTGTTGCACTTTCTGTAAGGGGAATCAGGGAATTCTCCCATTTCATTATTATAGACTGAGTTATGTTCCCCTCCAAATTCATATGTTGAAGCTCTAAGCCCTATTACCTTAGAATATAAATTCTAAGGAGGCAGGGCCTTTAAAGGATAATTATGTTAAAATGAGGCCATTAGGACGGGCTGTGATCAAATCTGACTGGTGTCCTGACAAGAGGTTAGAACTTGTAAAGAAAGACACCAGCGATGTTCATGCACAGAGAAGAGACCATGAGTGAGGAAAGAGTAAGACTGGTCATCTGCAAGCCAAGGAGATGTGGTTCACGAGAAACTCAGCTTACCAACACCTTGATCTCTGGATTCTAGGTTCCAAAATTATAAGAAAATAAATTTTGGTTGTTTAAGACACCCAATCTGTAGGTAAAATACAAAACGATTTTGTTTGAAAATCTTATATGAATATTATTTTAATAAAAATATGGCTGAATTTTATCTCTTTCTTTTCACCAGTTTTCTTTTAGATCCACAATTCCGGCTTTTGATACTCCCGTGCTCTAAAATAAGTCTTTACTTTTTTGTTTTTATTTTCATCAGGAAGAATCCTACATATATATTTCTTTTTGACTAGATATCTGAGAATACTTTTTTATTACTTTTATTTAACAGCTTTATCTCACTGTGGACAGTCATCTCTCAGTATCCATATCCATGAGGGATTGTTTTCAGGAACTCTTGCTGATACCAAAATCTGTAGATGCTGAAATCCCTGATATAAAATGGAGTATAATTTCCATAAAACTTATGCACATCCTTTAAATCATACTTTAAATCTTCTCTAGATTACTTACAATACCTAATACAATGTAAATGCTATGATAATATTTGTTATTCTATATTTTTTAGAAAATAAAGACAAGAGGGAACGTCTATTTATGTTCAGTACAAGCACTAATGTGTTTCCAAATATTTTTGATCCATAGTTGGTGAAATCCACAGACACGGAACTCAAGGGTACCAATGGTCAACTTCATCATATTTCATTGTCAAAACATTTCTCAAAAAAATATAATTATAGAAGAGAATTCCTTTTTTTTCTTTTGTAGTTTTGTAGATTCCAACCAAATCAACACCATACCAGGAGATTTAATGTGTGGATTGTCTATTTGTTCATCCTTGTTTGTTTGACAGCAATGAAGCAATATTTTCTTGCTGAGAACACAGACTAAATATATTATAAAAATTGGTATGGCCTCTTGATTTAAATCTATTTGCAGAAATATCTTAATGTTCTCTGAATATCAGTTTTTCCCATGATATTCAGGATATGTACATAGGTTTTCTGACTTTTATCAGTGTGCTTATTCTTTAAACTAATTAATTGTTTTATTACCATCCATTAGTTAACAGTCCAGGAGGAATTCTTACCCAAAAGCTTCAGACAAGATCTATAGATCTACTTTCCATAGAGAAAAAACTAACTTATTAAGCAGGCTGTCTGGAGGATAAGACAACCACTGAAGCAGGCAATTTGTTTCTTTCTGTCTCTCTAATTCTGAATGGAATGGGAGTCCTATTGAATGAACCCTTCAACTTTACTTGATTTTCAGATTTGTGTCCTAGTATATTTCTTGTGCAGATTTTATATAACCATACTTTCAAAAACAAAAGAATTCCAACTCACCTGTTTTCAATTAGTTTCTACCTGCCCTTGCTCTGTGTGTGTGTGAATTTGATCATGCACGAACATATATGCATGTCATGACCGGTATTTTCAAGGAGAGTAGGAATAGTCTATGGATACCATTGTATCTATGCTTACACTAAAACATTGTTCAAATTTTCCTCTGTTTTTCTCATCACTACATTTTTGATCACTGCGGATAGAGTACACATATGGTGAAGAGAACCAAGAAGTTGCAAAATAGGTGAAAGTAATTATTGAAATCAGATATAGTAAGAGAATGAGAGTCAGGGAAAAAGAATAAATATATAATTTGATTAGATTGGGTTATCCATTGAACATTCCTTATAGGGTTTTCTTTGCTAAAATTTCTGTAGACTAACAAAAAATGACTGATAAATAACTGGCAACTACAGAAAAAGTATATTGTACAAAAGAACATGAAATAATACATTCATTAAAGATGTTTTATAAAAATAATAAATTGCATTTGAAAATGGTTTTATGAACTTTATTTATTTATTTATTTTTTTGAGGTGGAGTCTTGCTCTGTCACCCAGGCTAAGTGCAATGGCCCCATCTCAGCTTACTGCAACCTCAGCCTCCCAAATTCAAGTGATTCTCCTCCATCAGCCTCCCAAGTAGCTGGGACTACAGATGTGTGCACCACGCCTGGCTCATTTTTGTAGTTTTAGTAGAGACAGGGTTTCACCTGATTCTCCTCCATGAGCCTCCCAAGTAGCTGGGACTACAGGTGTGTGCACCACGCCTGGCTCATTTTTGTAGTTTTAGTAGAGACAGGGTTTCACCATGATCCTAAACTCCTGACCTCGTGATCCGCCCAACTTGGCCTCCCAAACTACTGGGATTACAGGCATGAGCCACTGCACCTGGCCTGTTTTATGAACTTTTATGCAATACAGACACAGAGTTTTCTTAAAAGAAGACAAGGTTAGACATTGTTAGTTTCACTTTTTTTGTATATAAATGAATAATTCTTTTACCTTTAATTTCTTATTCTGATTCTGCTTGATTTATGTAGAATCTCCATAACATTTTAATAAACTCTTTTGTTAACTTCATCAATAGTCATTCAAAAACAGTCATTCACCTTTTATCTAAACCATACACAGTGGAAAGAGGAAAACAATTTTGTTGAAAGTAGATTTTGATTTAAAACTCTAAGTATAACAATCTGAATTTAGTAGAACCTTCAATTTCAAAGTGACAATATACAGCCAGCTCTCTCCCAAAAGGTTTAATCCTTCTCCCTCTCTCTTTTTCATCTGCAATAAATAAATAATCGAAATCCATCAGATACTACATATGAAAACTTCAGTTTCTGGAAAATCAAGGTTTTCCCTGGATGATTCTAAGAAATACATTTGGCTAGAATTGGATATAAAGTTTCTCTCTAGAGACAGTTCTTGGGGGTAGACAGTGTGTGTGTGTGTTGATAGGATTGAAATTTAAATCAGATTACTCATTCCATTAGCATCCTGAATAAGTAAAAGCAAGTCAAAGGGCTGTGTTTTAATATTTTGAAAGTGGATAAAAGAGTTCAAAAGTGAGTAGGTTGGGATTTCAAATTTTTTTAATATTTTGCCTATTTTCAAACCTAGCAACAGAAAGAGGAGATAGGAATAAGTTATATAATGGTGTATAGAACTGTTATAAAGAATCCTAAAGAGGAAATGACAACTATGTGATGACACAGACTTTAAATTATTCTTAGTATTCTTTCTGGTCACCAGTTCAACCTGCTTTTTCTATCAGTATTGCCCCTAGGGCTAAATAATTTGGAGGATATCCTATAATTCTGCCATTTCTCAACCACCATCATCAGAGTTGTTTAGAATATACATCAGAACTCTGACTGAATGCGTCACCTCTTTCTCTTTCATAAATATCACTAAAGTTGAACAGATTCCTGACCTAGAGATAAACAAACAAATGAAAACAATATGAACACAAATGAACTCAATCAACAATGAAAACAGTAACAATAACAAAACAAAGCTGCAAGTTGGAGGTGAGGGAAGGAATGATGGAAAAAACTCAGACAACATTTTTTAAATAGTCATTTGCTTGATTTCTGGAAAAGTACGAAGAATAAATTATATTAGCAAGTGTTGACGTATAATCTCAACTGTGTAGTAACATAAAAGAAGGAAAAATTGCCAGTTTAACCCAGCAACTCTCCTGGACTCAACCTCTTTCTGTAACTTTTACAAATCCTATTACAGGGCAAAAGGCTTAATGGTAAAACATTACTATAAATTCAGAAACATCTTTCTGATGAAAGTAACTTAATATTCATTATACACAAAATCAGGAAATACAAAATACCAAAGAGTATGAAGTGGGAATGACAATAAAATGTAGTACTACCATACAGAGATAAGCACTGCTAATATTTAATTTTATGTCCTTCCAGTGTCTATTCTATTCATTCATAATTCTATTCTATTCATATTCTGTTCATATTCTGTTTACTAATAGAGTGCTGAACATGTGCCATAGAAAATTATACATTCTCTTCATGTATAAACTCATTAATTCTGTTCAAGAAACTCTTGAAATAAATACTATAATTTTTCTCATTTTCATAAATAAAGAAACTAAGACAAAATATTTAGAGAATAGCAGAACTTTTTTAGACAGCTGCAGTACACATCAAATATTAAAAGTAGAGATAAAGTTTTAAAATAAAACAGTAATATAAGAATAAAAACATAGAAAACAACCTAGGCCGGGCGCGGTGGCTCAAGCCTGTAATCCCAGCACTTTGGGAGGCCAAGATGGGCGGATCACGAGGTCAGGAGTTCGAGACCATCCTGGCTAACACGGTGAAACCCTGTCTCTACTAAAAAATACAAAAGCTAGCCGGGCGAGGTGGCGGGCGCCTGTAGTCCCAGCTACTCGGGAGGCTGAGGCAGGAGAATGGCGTAAAGCCGGGAGGCGGAGCTTGCAGCGAGCTGAGATCCGGCCACTGCACTCCAGCCCGGGCGACAGAGCTAGACTCCGTCTCAAAAAAAAAAAAAAAAAAAAAGAAAAGAAAAGAAAAGAAAACAACCTAGTCTAGATTATGTAGCAGTTCTGACTCATGCTGCCGTTTAATCAAACATGGTATATGGCCCCTAAGTTTAATTCAACCACAAATTTTTCTATCATCCTACCACCTATCTCTCCTCCACTATCTTCTGTTCCTCCTCTTCCTCCTCCTTCTTCTTCATCTTCTTCTTCCTCTTCCTCTTCATTTTCTTTTTTAATTTGTAGAGTTTTCAACATATAGCACAGGCTGGTCTGAAACTCCTGGGCTCAAGGGATCTATACACCTTAGCCTCACAAAGTGCTGGGTGGCGTGAGCCACCATGCCCGGCCAGTATTCTACTTTTCATCAGTACTATTCTCCATGGAATTCCTTAGCACCCTGAGTGCTGTGATTTTTCCTTGTATTTGCTCTTTCTTTGTCTCTCTTGCCCTGCCCTCCTCATGCATTCTTCAGCAACCTCTTCCACCAACATGCACATGTGTAACTATAGAAACATGCATATGCACACATTCATTCCCTTATAAATTGACACCTTCACCTGAGGTCTCTATTCATCATTGCTGGTTATATTTTGCACATCAAAGGAGGTAACTCTTCTCTCACTCTCTCTCTCCCTCTCTCTCTCTCTCTGTGTAAAATAAATTATATACATACATGTATCATATAATTCTTTGTCATTATTTTCATGTAATTGCTTCCAAATCTATTTTGTGATCTTCTTCAGTGCAAAGAAATAATTTTGGCACATCAGTGATACTCCATTTATAATTTATAAATAAACAGCTTTTTTGATCATTTGCTTTTGTTTTCTCAATTGAGTAAATACAGTCCAACAATTACAAATTATCAATAGTTCAGGAATTATATCAATGTTCTCTTCAAAAGAGAAATGTTAAGGAAAACATAACAAATAAAAATTTCATTAATTAGTAATTATTGGGAGGTTCATATTTTTTGGTCAGATGTCTAGGCTATGAAAAGGCCTTTGTATGTAATTCCTAATCTTTTTCTGTTCTTTTTTTTTTGTTTTTTTTTCAAGACAGAGTCTCACTCTGTTAACCACACTGGAGTACAGTGGCACAATCTCAGCTCACTGCAACCTCAGCCTTCTGGGTTCAAGTGATTCTCTTACCTCAGTCTCCCGAGTGGCTGGGATTACAGGTGCCCCCCACTATGCCTGACTAATTTTTGTATTTTTGGTAGAGACAGGGTTTGTCCATGTTGGCCAGGCTAGTTTCGCACTCCTGACCTCAAGTGATCCGCCCACCTCAGCCTCCCACTGTGCTTGGATTACAGGTGTGAGCCACGGCACCCAGCTGGACCTACTCAATTTTTATAATACTGGTCAACTTCCTATTCTTTT
This sequence comes from Rhinopithecus bieti, assembly GCF_001698545.2. Classification (NCBI taxonomy): domain Eukaryota; kingdom Metazoa; phylum Chordata; class Mammalia; order Primates; family Cercopithecidae; genus Rhinopithecus; species Rhinopithecus bieti. The sequence continues at coordinate 679,410 of NW_016813148.1, forward strand.
TATTATAATATTCATACTGCTATTATTAGTTATTTAATGTATTTTTACCATTTTATTAGTATATATGTATGTGTAAATGCATATAATCCCTTTCAAACTAGTGTACTCAAACTGACTGTAAAGGGAAATTTTCTCTTTCTTTAAACTTTCAGTCCATTGTGAAGCTAGCTAGAATTTTTCAATCAAATTGTAAGTCCTTTGAAGTCACTCATATACTTGGATTTATTAATATGTTATTAATATAAAACAAAGTAATGCCTACTATAGGCCAATGGATGTGGTCATGTGCAACCAAGAAAATACAGAATAATACAGTAGATACCACTTCATGTGATTCAGATAAGGCTTAAAGACTTTTAAAAACAGACTGGTTTACAGAACTAATACATTTTGGGTTTAAACTACAGTAACTTTTTCCTTTTTATACAAAATAATAATGAATTTAAATTTACATCATCCTGTTTATTTTCATTTCCCAAGTTGGCTGGTGTCACAATGCATTTTCTTTTTAATAACAGCTTAGATTAAGTAAATCTTTATTGTTTTTTACAGAAAAGTCATATTGCTAATAATAATGTTTTGATATTATGGTAAAATATTTGAGGTTGTAAAAAGTTAATATGTCAGTGCTTCAAGTGTAGAAAAATGCATTTGCAACTTACATAAGAGGTATAAAATCATCTTGTAAAGCAAATATGTTATTTTGAATTGTTCCTAAGAAACATTTGCTTAGTTCATTTATTAAAATGATCCCTCAAGTTATTAATGATATTTAACATGAATAAATGAGATTTTATGTCATTATATTTGCTTAGAGTATCATTAAGGTTTTTTTTTTTTTTAAATCTACAGTAGTGGAAATGTAGTGAGCACTTTGTTATTGTTAGATTTTGTTTTGAATCTGGTAGTAAATCAGTAATTGAATTGTGCACAGAGTTTTCTTTAATAGTTTAACAGTCTTTAAAAGTAAATGAAACATTGGAAAAACATTAAGAGATTCTACTACATTTTAAAATATGAATTATGTATATATATACATATAAAACGTATATACAAATATAATATGTATATATATTTAAATATGAAATATGTATATATAATCCTTTTAGAAAAAAATTATGTTGAGTAGTCTTAAGATGTTTAAGAAATTGAAGGGGCAGTTAACTATAATAGACTTATTTAAATAAAAGCAATTTTTAATTTGGTATTATTTTTTAAAATACAAAATTGCAAATAAACTGAAATTGATGCTAGTAAAATTGAAAATTTAACCTAAAACTCAAACTTCTTGCCAGTGTCCCTTTAAAAGGGACAATTACAGTGGTGTTTGTTGCAAGATTTTGCTTTGGTTTTTTTTTTAACTCTAAAAGCTAGAAAACAATCTAAATATCAATGATAGTTTTCAAAGAAAAGAGTATCATGTAGGGATTTAAAAGAATGAAGTAGATCTTTATATATTAATGTGGATAGATATGCAAAACAGAAGTTTGGTGAAGAGAAGATGCAGATTAATTCAAACAGATTAATGCAATTCATAACAAAAATTAAAACACTTTATGCAATCTTATACATTGCTTATGAAAGGCCTATCTAGTCATCCACATATAAGTTGTAGATTGAAGAGATATGCATATAATTTTTTCATAGTATTTTCCATACGCAAGTCAACTTCTTAAAACATTTCTACCAAATAAAGTTGAGTTTGGGTTTGGATTTGGGTTCTGTTATGGAGTAAAAAGCATTTTGTTGAAATTCATATATGAAATAATTGAAATCTAAAAATAATACTGGGTCACAATAAATAAATTACTGAAAGGGGAAAAATGACTTTAGGGGTGACTTATCTTCAAGAAAGAGTCTGTAGTCAGATTGCTTACTGTGCACCTTTTCACACTTTGGATGCACTTCATAATCCAAAACAAGATGTCACCAGAAATGCTAATATTTGCCTTGGGCAATATGCTTAAGCAAGAGAAAATCTGATCCCCATGCTAAACTTGTGAAACACTGGAAACACAGATATTTTGTATTATAACAAATAAACTAGACACACTATAAAAATTCCAATATTTTTGAAATGGTCCTTCAAGACAGACTCTCATCCTTTATGTTCCTGAGACAAGAAGCTTGGCTCTCATGAAGCATAAGCAATCTGCCTCTCAAACTGTGAGAGGATAGAGCTTATTTAAGATCTGCCAACAGCATATTGCTTGGACTATATTAGTTTTTGCCCTTCAGGGATGAGTGTTTCAACTCAAAGTAATATTTATTCCAAATACTACACTAAATATCTTTGCAGCCTTCAAATTGATTTTGAGAGGAATTCCTGTCTTGAACCCATCAGAATAACTTTTAGGTTAAAGGGAGCCTTGAGAATCAGGACAGACCAAGGTACTCCATGAAACAACATGACTTCAGAGGAAAACGGTTCAAATAACGAATTGACTGCAATAAGGACAGTGAAAAAATTGTCTAAGACTCACAAGAGAAAACTGAGCCTGTGGTAATGAAACTACTTTGTCTGCTGCTATAAAACTGTTCAGTACAATCTTCAGATCTCACTGCCCTTACTGCCCATAACAGGGTCAAAGCATGCTTGCTATAAAGAGTAAGTAATTTCTCAATTACGTTTTTATCAAACTTTGACACATATATGAAAGAACCTAAAGAAAATATGAACACAGTTTTTTTCAGTAAAGACACTTTAAGCCTTGACAAAATCTATATGATTGAACTTTTTCAATTAAAATACACTAACTGCATGTTTGGGTCATGCTCTTAATTAGAACTCTGGCTACATAAATCTCAGCCAAGCTGCTTTTCTTTCCAAATTGAGCTTTGAATAAAAAGATGTATTGGATTTCATTAGAGTAATCTCTAGACAGGAACACTACTCCAACTCTTCTAATAAATAACTTAGTAATAACAATAACATTAAAAAAATTATAATAGGTGTCCATCTTGCTATTTTGTAGGTGTACAACTTTGTAAGAAAAGAGAAAACGTAGGGCTGGGCGCGGTGGCTCACACCTATAATCTCAGCACTTTGGGAGGCCGAGGCTGGCGGATCACGAGGTCAGGAGATCGAGACCATCCTGGCTAACACGGTGAAACCCCGTCTCTACTAAAAATACAAAAAATTAGCCGGGCGAGGTGGTGGGCGCCTGTAGTCTCAGCTACTCGGGAGGCTGAGGCAGGAGAATGGCGTGAACCCGGGAGGCGGAGCTTGCAGTGAGCTGAGATTCGGCCACTGCGCTCCAGCCTGGGCGACAGAGCAAGACTCTATCTCAAAAAAAAAAAAAAAAGAAACACTTTCTAACTAGAAAAAGTTCAACTTACCAGAAGGAATACAATCTAAATGTATATGTACCTAACAAAACAGCCCCAAAATATATAAAACAAAAACCGTCAGAATTATAACAAGATATAAATTCATGGTCATGAGAGATTTTGGTATACCTCNCCTCCCAAGGTGCTGGGATTACAGACTTGAGCCACCGCGCCCGGACCAAACATATTAATTTTAAAATAAATTTCTATTTTTTTCCAAAAGGATAGTTTTATTAATGGCCTAATATATGTAAAGTGCTTTCCATACAAAAAGCAGTAAGTTTCGAAATGTCATTGTTGAGAAAGAAGAGAATTGCTAAGTTTCTAAAGATACATTAATGATGGCAGACCATCAGGATCTCATTTACTTTGCTGAGAAAAGGGTAATTGGAGAAAGATACTCTAATGATCAAAACCAATAATGAATTTAACAATATGTGCACTGATATTCTTCTCAGCCATTGGAACACTAATTATGTGGAACCCCAGTAGTTTCTCCAGTTACTTTACCTGATTGGATCTGGATTTCCAAGGCTTTCAGTCTGTTGAACTCACAACTTTATTGAACTTGTGTTGCAGTCTTTAAAATTCTGTTAACAGTTTGTTTTGCCATTTTTTTATCCAAATCAAGAATAGGACACGACTCATCCATCGTCGACTTTTATTTGAAACTCTCTTTTTAAAAAAATAAGACTTCGAATCTCGTGCTGTGTTTTACTGCTCTAAGTGTAATGCTTGTAGAAAAAAAGCTTCCTGTTTTAATGGCATGTTTGTTTAATTTTCCTTTCAGGAATTTATCTCAACAAGCACTTCGCTCAGGAATTTCTAAATTCCCTCTATTTGGCAGCACTTTTATTTTTCCTGATGCAATGATGAATTATTGGTATTATCAGTTGTAGTTTTAATATACATTTCTCCATCTTTAAGATCTCTCTTCTAAAATATCCAAGGCTTTTAAAAGTTCAATCACATTATTTTTCACCTCTGACTGCTGAGTTCTTTTTTTATTTAAACATAAAATGTTTCATGTTCATTTGCTTATTTAAATCTATTTGTGTGTGTGTATATATATATGTGTGTATACACATACAGACACACATATACATTATATACATACACACACTAATGAAGAAATTATTTATATAGCTATAGAATATCATAGGATTCCTCTTTTTTTGAGAATAAGACTCAAAAAGATACTTTCTTGTTCATTTGTCTTAAATACATTCTAGTATCCTGGTTGAAACACATTGACTAAGTATTATGTATTTATTTGCTTTTAGTAGAAGTTGTTTGTTTAAAATAACCTGGATACCCCTTTTCTTCAAATCTCATCCAAATTCTGGATTAGGACAAACTGTAATAATCTAAAATTAAGAGAGTTCTTGTTAAGCAGAGTAAATAGGCCTGCAGTCGCCTCATTTGGAGGAAAAAACTGTATGTTGTTTTAGTTTTGTTAATAAGTAATCAAAAGAGTACTTTCTGAAACTAATGCTGTGTATTTTATTCCCTTCATAATGAACTACGTGATTTAGTTGACATATAAAAGTTAAACATACAATTTAGATTTTCTTACACCACAGTAAAATCAGTCCTGCTGCTCTCTTATCCCTGCAGAGGCTACTATTCAATATAAATTCAACATGTTTTAAATTTCAATTTGAGTAGGATGTCAAGTTAATTGCTATCTTATATGCCATAAAATTCACATTTAATTTATGTGTAGACAAAATGTGATATTTCTGAAACATAGTAAATATATGATGTCTTCGTGTGGACTTAAAGTATGAGAGGTGTTCCATTTATATATGATTTTAATATAATTCATTTTCTTTTGACTGTGTATGCAGTCATAATCAGCATTTAAATTACTGTCCTGGTGATAACATCATGCAAGTCTGTTCATTTTATCTTGTAAACTACAAGTACTACCAATTCTGACATTTGGGTGAGCTTCACTGATTTTCACTTTGATCTTCTGTTTTCAGACTCAGTGAAATAGTAAGGAAAAGCACCAAGCACAGCGCTAAAATAATTTTGCTTAAATAGTTTGCCTCAGTCCAGTCAGAGTTCTAGAACAGTTCCACACTACCCGCTGTTTGAGGAAGAAAGAAGGAGAGAAAGAATATATGTCATTAGTTATTTGAAAATATTGTCTTAAATAGATGGAGTATCAAACACATATTTTAAAAGGCCAGGAATGTATGATGACTAATAAAAAACTCCATTTTCTTCTTATTTTATGTGTAGTTTGCATTCAAATGTCAATGAAGCATTCCTGAAAATGTACAGGGCAATAACTTTTAGGCAATCATATCAGTGTGGCTTTTATAATGATGAGGAAATCAGAGTAATTCAATCAAAGCATCTTATTATTTTTTCATGGCAATTAGAAATACATCATATAGTTTGAATTTCTCTGCTTAGCACAATACCTGGGAAATGGATGCATTCTACAAAGGTTAGTTTCAATGAGTCAATAAATTCTCTGCCATGGAAGAAGATATTAAAAGCAGATTTATTTTAAATGCACTCTCATTGTGGAAGCGTTGGAGGTCTCTGAGCACAAATCTCCTCTTTAGAACACACACTGCTCCTTTACTATAAGTGGCTCTGCATTATGATACACTTATTTTCTTTTGGTTAGGATACATAACCACGATTACTAATAAATCTTTCATTAGTTTACCCACATTCCAGTTTTGGCATGTTTGCTGTTGCAGATCCCTGTAGTGACAGTAATAACTCTAATTGTGGTGAACAATTCTGATATTTGTTTATCACTTGTTTTGTCATTTGTTTTCATATGTTTTGTTCACTTTTACAAAGCACATTCTTGTATAATTTTGAAAATCATTTTAGGTATGCACAACAAATGTTAACATTCACATTGTAAAGTAATTCAAACAACATTACAATTCCACTTGGCTGCTTCAACAATTTAGGATACTTCTAAAACGATAATCCTTTTATCAATTTTGAGTGAATATTTGTATGCATTTACATACATAATGAACTTCTATAAAGATAGTTTTCATTATATATTGCTTGTTTTCTTAAGGTCCTCTTATTGATTATCTAAGCAGTGTTAACTTGTAGCTGTTTTTTGGATTGTCGGGTTCATGAATGCTCATATATATGTATGCATATATATGTGTATTTACTTATATATTTATAACAATTATTCTGCCTTGGTGATACTGAATTCATATTCTCTTAAATGGATGTATAATACTCTTTAGTACACAGTAACAGTTGTCCTTTTCAACCTCTTAATTGGATAATCTTACCCTTCTTTGGTAGCCATAGGAAGCAAGAGAGTGTCTTGGAGACAAGAAGATTCTGCCATGATCAACCACGACAATGCTAGGTTAATTTGAAAGCTGTGCTAGGGAGTGAATTTCCTGGTCTCCTAGACTAAATAAAATTCCTCACATCAGGAAATAGAATCGGTGAAAAAAAAAAAAAAAATTCTGCTGATACTTTCTTTCTTCTGATTGGCAAATAGATCAGTGGGAGAAACGACAGGACTCCCATGTTTTAATTTTTTGAAATATTGCCTTGGAATTATTTGTTTAAAAGAAACTTCAAATCCTTTATACTTAGTTCCCTCCTTTTAACCTAAGATTTCAGTCAGAAAATCCCTTGCAATGATTTGAAAACCTTCAGTATGACCTTATAGTGTTACCTGATTCAAGCATCAATTAGTTTTATAAATTTGCTATTTTGTATTACATAATATGGAAAGCAGTTATTTCCTGAGCTATGTGTTTGATAGCTGCATACCTTGTCATTGGTGATAAAATACTACTAATTATTTGTCTTCCATGTGTATGAAAACAATATTCTTCTTCTATCCAAATTACATACAGAACTGCATGTTTACATACAAATATATCAGTTGGTAATAAACTGACCCATTTTTTCATTTCTCTTAGATTTTCTGCCACAGTTTTGTTGAGGCATACCTGACATACAATAAACCATACATATGTAAAGAGTTATAATTTGGTAAGTTTTGATGAAAGAATATACCTGTGAAAACCTTGCCACAATCAAGATAGTGAACACATGAAAAGGGAGCAAAATTCCCGGGGCAGGATATACAATTTGCAGTAACCAGTGCATAGCAAAATGTGGGATCTCTGTGGGGNATCCTGGTTGAAACACATTGACTAAGTATTATGTATTTATTTGCTTTTAGTAGAAGTTGTTTGTTTAAAAATAACCTGGATACCCCTTTTCTTCAAATCTCATCCAAATTCTGGATTAGGACAAACTATAATAATCTAAAATTAAGAGAGTTCTTGTTAAGCAGAGTAAATAGGCCTGCAGTCGCCTCATTTGGAGGAAAAAACTGTATGTTGTTTTAGTTTTGTTAATAAGTAATCAAAAGAGTACTTTCTGAAACTAATGCTGTGTATTTTATTCCCTTCATAATGAACTACGTGATTTAGTTGACATATAAAAAGTTAAACATACAATTTAGATTTTCTTACACCACAGTAAAAATCAGTCCTGCTGCTCTCTTATCCCTGCAGAGGCTACTATTCAATATAAATTCAACATGTTTTAAATTTCAATTTGAGTAGGATGTCAAGTTAATTGCTATCTTATATGCCATAAAATTCACATTTAATTTATGTGTAGACAAAAATGTGATATTTCTGAAACATAGTAAATATATGATGTCTTCGTGTGGACTTAAAGTATGAGAGGTGTTCCATTTATATATGATTTTTAATATAATTCATTTTCTTTTGACTGTGTATGCAGTCATAATCAGCATTTAAATTACTGTCCTGGTGATAACATCATGCAAGTCTGTTCATTTTATCTTGTAAACTACAAGTACTACCAATTCTGACATTTGGGTGAGCTTCACTGATTTTCACTTTGATCTTCTGTTTTCAGACTCAGTGAAATAGTAAGGAAAAGCACCAAGCACAGCGCTAAAATAATTTTGCTTAAATAGTTTGCCTCAGTCCAGTCAGAGTTCTAGAACAGTTCCACACTACCCGCTGTTTGAGGAAGAAAGAAGGAGAGAAAGAATATATGTCATTAGTTATTTGAAAAATATTGTCTTAAATAGATGGAGTATCAAACACATATTTTAAAAGGCCAGGAATGTATGATGACTAATAAAAAACTCCATTTTCTTCTTATTTTATGTGTAGTTTGCATTCAAATGTCAATGAAGCATTCCTGAAAAATGTACAGGGCAATAACTTTTAGGCAATCATATCAGTGTGGCTTTTATAATGATGAGGAAATCAGAGTAATTCAATCAAAGCATCTTATTATTTTTTCATGGCAATTAGAAATACATCATATAGTTTGAATTTCTCTGCTTAGCACAATACCTGGGAAATGGATGCATTCTACAAAGGTTAGTTTCAATGAGTCAATAAATTCTCTGCCATGGAAGAAGATATTAAAAGCAGATTTATTTTAAATGCACTCTCATTGTGGAAGCGTTGGAGGTCTCTGAGCACAAATCTCCTCTTTAGAACACACACTGCTCCTTTACTATAAGTGGCTCTGCATTATGATACACTTATTTTTCTTTTTGGTTAGGATACATAACCACGATTACTAATAAATCTTTCATTAGTTTACCCACATTCCAGTTTTGGCATGTTTGCTGTTGCAGATCCCTGTAGTGACAGTAATAACTCTAATTGTGGTGAACAATTCTGATATTTGTTTATCACTTGTTTTGTCATTTGTTTTTCATATGTTTTGTTCACTTTTTACAAAGCACATTCTTGTATAATTTTGAAAATCATTTTTAGGTATGCACAACAAATGTTAACATTCACATTGTAAAGTAATTCAAACAACATTACAATTCCACTTGGCTGCTTCAACAATTTAGGATACTTCTAAAACGATAATCCTTTTATCAATTTTTGAGTGAATATTTGTATGCATTTACATACATAATGAACTTCTATAAAGATAGTTTTCATTATATATTGCTTGTTTTCTTAAGGTCCTCTTATTGATTATCTAAGCAGTGTTAACTTGTAGCTGTTTTTTGGATTGTCGGGTTCATGAATGCTCATATATATGTATGCATATATATGTGTATTTACTTATATATTTATAACAATTATTCTGCCTTGGTGATACTGAATTCATATTCTCTTAAATGGATGTATAATACTCTTTAGTACACAGTAACAGTTGTCCTTTTCAACCTCTTAATTGGATAATCTTACCCTTCTTTGGTAGCCATAGGAAGCAAGAGAGTGTCTTGGAGACAAGAAGATTCTGCCATGATCAACCACGACAATGCTAGGTTAATTTGAAAGCTGTGCTAGGGAGTGAATTTCCTGGTCTCCTAGACTAAATAAAATTCCTCACATCAGGAAATAGAATCGGTGAAAAAAAAAAAAAAAATTCTGCTGATACTTTCTTTCTTCTGATTGGCAAATAGATCAGTGGGAGAAACGACAGGACTCCCATGTTTTAATTTTTTGAAATATTGCCTTGGAATTATTTGTTTAAAAGAAACTTCAAATCCTTTATACTTAGTTCCCTCCTTTTAACCTAAGATTTCAGTCAGAAAATCCCTTGCAATGATTTGAAAAACCTTCAGTATGACCTTATAGTGTTACCTGATTCAAGCATCAATTAGTTTTATAAATTTGCTATTTTGTATTACATAATATGGAAAGCAGTTATTTCCTGAGCTATGTGTTTGATAGCTGCATACCTTGTCATTGGTGATAAAAATACTACTAATTATTTGTCTTCCATGTGTATGAAAACAATATTCTTCTTCTATCCAAATTACATACAGAACTGCATGTTTACATACAAATATATCAGTTGGTAATAAACTGACCCATTTTTTCATTTCTCTTAGATTTTCTGCCACAGTTTTGTTGAGGCATACCTGACATACAATAAACCATACATATGTAAAGAGTTATAATTTGGTAAGTTTTGATGAAAGAATATACCTGTGAAAACCTTGCCACAATCAAGATAGTGAACACATGAAAAGGGAGCAAAAATTCCCGGGGCAGGATATACAATTTGCAGTAACCAGTGCATAGCAAAAATGTGGGATCTCTGTGGGGTGCATAATATCCATAATATATATGTGGGAACTCTTATATATATTTAGAACTCTTCCTAAGAGTTCATAGTCCTGTAGTCCCATCTCGGTGGTCCGGACACCTCCAAGGAATGCGACCTCTATCCTGCAACATGCTCTGTTCCTGAATCTGGATAGCTAAGAGATTCCATATGGTTCGCCTTTCAAATGTGCTGAGGTGCTGCCAACCAAAAGAGGGTGGTCTCCTCTTTACGCTTCCCTAAGACGCCTCTGGGCCACAGCGGCCCTCCCTCTCCCCTCTCTGCCCATGCACGCAGGCTCCCACAGGAGGAGAGAGATGCAACTGCACTGCATACAGCCTCCCTGCCCAAGAAACCTGGTCTCCACTCCTGATTAAAGGTGGCAGTGGTCCTGGGCTAGGGTCCCAAGGTGCCAGAGTTCCGTGAGGGGGCAGCCAAGAACCAGTCCTGGTCGCAGTAGAGGGTGGTATCAGGGGCTCCCTGTGAGCCAAGGCTCCAAACTCCTACCACATGTTCCGTTGTCACACATGTTCCGTTTTATGATTCCATTTATAAAACAAAAACTCAAAGATAAAATAAGGGTTTCAAGAGGGTTACAGCATCGCATTAAACCCCAAGCACAGGGCAGATCTGAGCATGGGCTCTGTGCATCCATAATGGTTGTAGTTCCATGAAGCCAACTCTGCATTTTCCTTTGTAATCCCTTCTTGTAGCTTGTTGGCCTTTTGGCTAAGATGAAGTGTAATCCCTTCTTTCCCCCTCCTCCCAGCAATTGTCTGTTTCTCTATCGACAGTGAATTGCATTTTCTAGAATTTCATATGCATTGATTTTATAGGACATATTCTTTTACGTTTGACTTCTTCCACACAGCATAATTATTTTGAGTTTCATCCATGATGTTGTACTTATCAATAGTTTATTCTTTATTACTGCTGAGCAATGTTCTCTTTGATTTGTATACCTGACGTGTTGATGAGCATTCATTGTTTGTTTTCCAAGTTATTAGCTATTACTAGAAAAGTTGCAATGACTATGGGTATACAAGTCTTTTTACCAACTTATATATAAATATATATATTATTTTTTTTTGAGGACACTTAGAAGAAGACTGGATCATATGTAATAAATTTGCCAAAAATTTTTAAAAATTGCCAAACTGATTTTCAATGTGATTGTATCATTTTATATTCCTACCAGGAGTGTATAAGAATTCCAGTTCCTGCATTTCCTTCATGGTGATTTAATATGGCCAAACTTTTAAATCTTAGCCATTATAATAAATGGGTTGGCATATATTATTTTATAAATTTGCATTTCCCTAAACACTAATGATGTTCAGCTTATTTACAAATCTGTGCTATTGATATATTCATCTTGTGTCTGTTTTATTTTCTCATCCTCATATTTATTAGATAGCTTGTTTAATTATTGCATTTTAAGAATTCATTATATATTATGGATATAATTCCATTTTCTCCACTCTGAGGTTTGTGTTTTCCTTCTTTTAAGAGTGTATTATGGAGAGCAGACATTTTAAATTTTGCTGAAATTTAATCTTTTTTTCTTCTTTTATGAACTGTGTTTTTGATGTTCAAACTAAGCTACTTTTTTTAACCAATAGCTGTAAAGATTTTGTTTTAGCATTTTTACAGGTTTAGGCTTTACATTTAAGTAAATAACTGATTCATTTTTAGTTAATTATTATATAATATTTGAGATAGGAATCAAAAGTGCATTGTTTATACGTGTCTCCAACTTTCCTAGTACCATTTATTAAAAATATCTTTTCTCCTCTGAATTCTCCTTGCATTTTGATGTAAAATCAGTTTACATATACATGATTTGGTCTATTTCTGGCCTATTAGGTTCTATTGATTTACTAGTGTATATTTATGACACTACCACACTATCTTGATTGTTGTAGTCTTGTATCACACAGTGTTACTCTTCCAATGTTGTTCTTCTTTTTCAATGTTTTAACCATTGTATGTCTTGCATTTCCAAATGAATTTTAGAATCAGCTAGCTAATTATATTAGAGAAGCCTGGTAAAAATTATATTAGATTTTGTTGAAGCTATATATCAATTTGAGATATATATCAGTATATCAATATATCAATTCTACATCTTAACAATATGAAGACTTTAAACACATGAACAAGGTATACATTTTTTTAAATGTTTCATTTCTCTTAGCACTCTTCGTGGTTTTCAGTGTGTATCTTTGGTTGTATTGGATTCATGGATCTTTTGTTGGACTAATCCCTTTGAAGGTGTGTTTTATACTATTTTAAATTGGTTAGGTGTTTTTGTTTGAATTTCTGATTGTTTGTTAGTATACAGAAATTCAATAGATTGTACTATATTTATTTTAGAACCTGCAATATCTAAACTTATTTATTTTAGAAGCTGCTTTTGTTTATTTGCTTTCATTTGTTTTTTGTAAACTCCATAGAATGTTTTTGAAAAAAGAATAAATTCATATGATAATTAAATTCTAATGTTTCCTCTCTAACCTGGATGCCTCTTATATTATTATTGACTAATTGCATGACTAGAACTTCTAGTTCAATACTGACTAGAAGTGGTGAGACCTCACATCTTCACTGTTGTCCTGATATGTGGAAGAAAATATTCAGTGTTTCACTATTAAATAAAATGTTTTTTGTCAGGGTTGCATAGATGCCCTTGATCAGTTTGAGATATTTTCTATTTCTACTTTGCTTAAAGTTTCTATCAGAAATGAAATTTGTATTTTTCCAAATGCTTCCTATGTGTCTATAAGAGATGATCAGTTGTTGTTTCTTCCTTAATCTGTTAATGGAGTGAATTACATTGATTGATGCTTATATATTAAAACAGTCTTAAATTGCTGACTTAACTGTTCATGGTCATTCTTCATTATCCTTTTAACATATTATTGGATATGATTTGCTAATATTTTGTTTAGAATTCTTATATCTGTATTCACAAAGAACGTGTATCTGTACTTTTCTTTTTATGCTTTTGCTTTTTTGCTATCTATTTTCTAGCCTCAAAGAATAAGCTGAAAATTAATTCCTCCTCTTCATTTTTGGGAAAAGTTAACGAATAATTAATGTTTTTAACATATTATAAAATTCACTGTGACTGTATCTAAGTTTAGAGGTTATTTTGTTCGAAAATTTTATATCACCAATTCAGTGTTCTTAATTGTAAGTAGCTATTTAGGTTATCTACTTCTTCTTGAATGAGCTTTGGTAGTATGTGTCTTTCAGGATATTTGTCCACTTCTCATAAGTTGCTGAGATTATTGACATGGAGTTGTTCATAATGTTACCTTGTCTGTCTTTAAATATACATACAGAATCTGTGGTGATGTCACCTCTCTTGTTCCTGCTGTTAGTAAGGTGTGATTTTCTCTCTTTTTTCTTAATCTGTTAGATTAGAAATGTATCACTTTTGTTGATCTTTTCAAAGGGATGCCTTTTGTTTCATTGATTTGCTCTATTGAGTTATGCATTCTAATCATTGATTTGTATTATTATTTATTTATTCATATGATAATTAAATTCTAATGTTTCCTTAGAAACACATATTCACAAAGAACGTGTATCTGTACTTTTCTTTTTATAATAATAACATTATATATAATAATAATACAATAATAATAAACACATTATTATTATTTATTTTATTTATTTTGAACTTTATTTTCTCTTATTTTTCTAATTTTATTAGGGAATTTGCTGATGTTATTAATTTGAGATATTCCCTTTTCTAATATAGGTGCTTCATACTTTACATTTCTGTCAATGTTCCTTTTTTAATATTTGTACTTTTTGTAGNCATTATATATAATAATAATACAATAATAATAAACACATTGTTATTATTTATTTTATTTATTTTGAACTTTATTTTCTCTTATTTTCTAATTTTATTAGGGAATTTGCTGATGTTATTAATTTGAGATATTCCCTTTTCTAATATAGGTGCTTCATACTTTACATTTCTGTCAATGTTCCTTTTTTAATATTTGTACTTTTTGTAGAGACAGGATTTCACCATGTTGCCCAGGCTGGTCACCCAGGCTGGTCTCCACTTCCGGAGCTCAAGTAATCCGCTTGCCTTGGCCTCCCAAATGGCTGGGATGATAGGCGTGAGCCACCTCCCTGACCTCAATACTTCTTGAATGGCTTTATGCAAATTTTGAAATGATGTGTCTTTGTTTGCAATCAGGGTAAAATACTCTCCAATTTGATTTTTTTTTTCTCTATAGAATTTTTTAGAAGTATATTAGTTATGTTTCAAGCATTTGAACATTTTTTTTTTTTTTTTTTGGTATTGATTACTAGTTTAATTCCATACCGGTCTGAGAACTACTTTGTATGAACTGAATTATTTTAAATGTATTTAGAGTTGTCTTGTGGTCCAGAGTAAGCTATCTTATTAAATATTTCATGTACACTTAAAAAGAATGTTTATTCTGCTGTTGTTGGATAGAGCGTTCTGTAAATGTCATCTCTGATTATAACTCTGAAATTTCTATTTTTCCTAACTTCTATAAGTATTTTTTAGGTATTTTTAAATTTTGTTATAAGGTGTATAAACATTTATGATTGTTATGCTGTCTTGATAAGTAAACTCCTTTATCATTATAAAATGCCTTTCCTTATTCCTGGTAATATGCTTTACTCAGAAAACTACCTTATCTGATAGTAATAGACACACTCCAAGTTACCTTTTATTAGTGCTATTTGACATATCTTTCTGCATAATTTAATTTTAACATCTGTGAGTCTTTATGTCTGAAACATATTTAAGTAGCAGGTAGCTGGTTATTGTTTGTTATTTAATTGACAATCTCTGCTTTTTAATTGTATTATTTGTACCAGTTACATTTACTATGATTATCGATATGCTTAGAATTAATCTATAATCATGATATTTGTTTTCAATTTTTCTTTACTTCTTTCTCCTTTACTTTCTAATTTTGCATTCCTTTAGATTAATTGAGTAGTTATGATAGAACTTTATCTTCTTTATTGGCATATTAGTAATAACTATTTTTTGTTACAATAGTGACTAGTCTAAAATTTATAACATTTACTTTGAAATTTTCCTAGTCCCCTCTTAGAAGTGATACCACTTCGCATATAGTACAATAACCATACAAGTATATACTTCCTTTTTCCCCTCTTGCCCTTTATATATAATTGTATACATTTTATTTTTCATCTGTTATTTCATACGTCACATTACATTTTATCATTTTGTTTACACAATTATCTTACAGAGAAAAACACTTTCCTGTATTTTGCCTTATAGACACTAATTTCAGCATTTTTTCGTTCCTTCATGTTGATTCATATTTCTCCCTGCTATCGTTTTCCTTTATGAAGGACTTCCTTAAACATTTCTTGGGTCTTCTGGAGATAAATTACTTTGAGTTTCTGAAACAGTTTAGTTTGTCTCCAATTTGGAAAGATATTGCTTTGGGCATAAAATTTTGGGTTGATATTTATCTATTTATTTTAAATTTAGGGCATATGTGCAGTTTTGCTATTTAAGTAAATTGTATGTCATACGGGTTTTGTGTACAGATTATTTTGTCATGCAGGTAATAAGTATAGTACCTGATAGGTAGTTTTTCAATCTTCACTCTTTACCCACCCTTCACTTTCAAGTAGGCTCTGGTGTCTGTTGTTCCTTTCTTTGTGTTCATATGTACCTGGTGTTCAGTTCCCACTTACAAGTAAGAACACGCGGCATTTGGTTTGCTTTTCTTGTGTTTGTTTGCTTAGGATAATGGCCTCCAGCTCCAACCATGTTGCAGCAAAGGAGATGATATTTAGTTTTTAAAGATATTTTAGAAATCTTATTCCATTATCTTTTTGCTTGCATTCTTGCTTATAAGAGCAAGGAAACCAGTCCAAGTCCTAAACCTTCAAAAGTAAGGAAGCCAACAGTGCAGCCTTCAGTCTGCACTGGTGTAAGTGCAAGACCACTGGTGTAAGACCAAGAGTCAAAAAGCTGAAGAACTTGGAATCTGATATTTGAGGGCAGGAATCTTCCAGCACAAGAGAAAGATGAAGGCCAGAAGACTCAGCAAGTCTACTCTTTCCACCCTCTTCTGCCTTCTTTATTCTAGCCATGCTGGCAACTGATTAGATGGTGCCCACCCAGGTTGAGGGTGGGTCTGCCTCTCCCAGTCCACTGACTCAGATGTTAATCTCCTTTTGCAACACCCTCACAGACACACTCGGGGACAATAGTTTGCATCCTTCAATCCAATAAAATTGACAGTCAATATTAACAATCACAGCATAGTTGTAAAAATTTTTAACAAGATGCTAGCAAACCAAATTCAGCAGTGCATTAAGAGTCATTTACATGATTAAATGGGATTTATCATAGGAATGTAAGGATGCTTACACATACACATGCCAGTAAACATGATGCACCCCATTTACAGAATGGAAGAGCAAAAATCATGATCATCTCAATAAATACACACATGCACAAAGAATTTGATAAAATTCAACATTCTTTCATCATGAAAACTCTCAGCAAATTACTTATAGAATAAACGTACCTCAACATAATAAAGGCCATATAGTACAAACCTACAAGTAGCATCATACTCAATGGTGAAAAAAGTTAAAAGCTTTTCCTCTAAGATCAGGAACAACACAAGGATTCCCACTTCTATTCAACATGGTAATAGAAGTACTTGTCAGAGCGATCAATTTAAAAAAGAAATAAAGCCATTCAGGCCAGGCATGGTGGCTCACATCTGTAATCCCACCACTTTGGGAGGCCAAGTTGGTGTATTACCTGAGGTCACGAGTTGGAGACAAGTCTAGCCAATATAGTGAAACCCTGTCTCTACTAAAAATACAAAAAATTAGCCAGGTGTGGTGATGTGCAATCCCATCTATGTGGGAGGGTGAGGCAGGAGAATCACTTGAACCCAGGAGGTGGAGGTTGCAGTGAGCTGAGATCACGCCTCTGCACTCCAACCTGGGTGACAGAGTGAGACTCCATTTCAAAAACAAAAAACAAAACAAAACAAAACAAAATAGAAAACAAAACAAAACAAAAAGAGGGATTAAGGCATTCAAATCAGAAAGAAAGTAAAATGTGTGTGGGTGGGGGCAGGGATGGTAGTATATTTCTGACATTAAAAAAGAAGGAAGTCCATTTGCAACAACATGGATGAAACTGAGGACTTTTACTAAGTGAAATAAGTCAGACAAAGAAAGAGAAATACTGTATGATCTACTTATGTTGTATGTGAACTCTAAAAAAAAAAAATTAAACTCATAGATACAGAAAGCAGAATGGTAGTTGCCAACAAATGTCTTTTCTCCATATATGTGTTAAACTCCACCTTAACTTCAGGCTTGAGAGCCAACCATATTCTATGTGATTGCAAATAAGAAAATATACTGAATTGTTAAAATGAACCTTCCCCAAATCCACTATTATAGAGTTATTTCAATTTTGTGCCTAACCTAAATGGGTTATTAAACAAATATTCATAAGTCAAAATGGGTGAATATTATCATTAGGAAAGATTCTGGCACCATAACATGTTCAGTATAAATAGGTGCAATGTTGAATCCACATATAACATAAGTGAGATCATACAGCATTTCTCTTTCTTTGTCTGACTTATTTTACTTAGTAAAATGTCCTCAGTTTCATCCATGTTGTTGCAAATGGACTTCCTTCTTTTTTAATGGCAGAAATATACCACCATCCCTACCCCCACCCACACTCATTTTACTTCTTCCTTTCTGATTTGAATGCCTTTATTTCCTCTTTTTTTGTTGTTTGTTTTGTTTTGTTTTGTTTTTGAGATGGAGTTTTAATTAAATGTTTTAATTATGATTAAAGAATATCTAGAAATTTGAAATCAGAAATTGTCATGTACACAAAAGGATTTAAACATCATAAACATATTGTATCTAGAAATAATAAACATTTGAAAGATACATTGCACAGCATCCTGACTTGTTAAATTATGATCCCACAGAACAGAACATGATGACCTCCATAGGACAACTGATGCAGTGATGTCTACTTAACACAAATATATTTATAAAGAGTAAATAATGTGATAACCAATAATACCATTTTATTAGTTTGTTATTATATGGAGTAGAAATATTATACTGCTTTTTCTCAATTTTTTATCTACCTGTTAACATCTCTGAAAATCAGATATGTCTGAAAATCAATGGCAGGTCATGAATTAATTGGTAGTATTTTCCTTAAAAATATAAAGAATGGAAGCATATCTTAAAATAATGAATTCTGTTACTTTAAAAAAATATTTATTTGCAAAATTTATTGAGTTTCCAAAGAATTGTAAAATACACACACAAATTTTCAGAAAATGAAGTTTGTGCAATAGCCATATAGTGATTTGCATCCACTGTTGGAATACATGCTCAGACTCTGGTCTAATCCACCTAAATTTTTATTTGGAAACACACACATTTTATTCAGCAAAGAGTAATTACTTTATGGCAGACACTGTCTAGTATGTCTGCTGCAGAATATGTATTTTATATTACATTTATACTCACATAAATACAGTCTACCATAGATGATAAGATAAGCATATAATTCATTTTATATATCAGGACTTTAAGAATAAAAATGTCTTTATAAACATTAAGGTGGCTTAATACATGTGATATGAACAAGTTATATCACAGGCAAACTAAGATGTATGATCACTCTCTAGGGTTTTAATTTAGAAATAGGAAATTATTTATCCAGCGACATAGCATACATCCCCCAAATTAGGCAATTTCATCACTGTGTGAATATTATAGAGTGCTTAAAAAAAGCTAGATAAAAAAGCCTACTATGCACCTAGACTATATGGTATAACCTATTGCTCCTAAGCTACAAACTTGTTTAGCATGTTACTAAACTGAATATTGTAGGCAATCGTAACACTATGGTAAATGTTTGTACATCTAAACAAGTCTAAACATAAAAAAGTACACTAAAAATACAATGTACAAGATTTAAAATGCTACACTTGTATAGAGTACTTAGCATGAATGAAGCTTATGGGACTAAAATTTGCTCTGAGTGAGTGGCGAGTGAATGTGAGGACCTAGGATATTACTGTACACTACTGTAGGCTTTACAAGCACTGTAAGCTTAGACTTCACTAAAGTTATTTCATAATTTTCTTTCTTTAATAACAAATTAACCTTAGCTTGCTATAACTTTTTTAGTTTATAAATTTTAAAGTTTTAAAATTTTTGACTCTTTTACAATAACACCTTAAAAAGCAGATAATTCTATGGCTATAGAAAATATTTTCTTTTTTGTATTCTTTTTCTATATGCTTTTCATCAAGTCGTCATTAGGCAACAGATATTTTTCAGCTTCATTGTAATTTTATGGAACCACCGTAGTAAATGTGGTCCATCCTTGACCAAATTATGGTTGTATGTTACATGATTGTATCTGAAAAAGCAACAGACAAGCTATACAGACGTGGTATTTGTTAGATATTTTTCTTGCAAAAGAACAAAATTAGCCTACCACTTTAGTAAATCAACTTGCAGCACTTATTTCTAAAGATTTCTAAATTTTTATATGTTTACGCTTTGTCATTCTCAGACCAAGTACATGTTTTGACACAGCCATCTTTCTTTTCCTGGAATCTTTCAGAATTACAGTTATGATGTCATTTTATATTCCCCAATATGATTTAATGTTGTGAAATATTGTCAGAGATAAATTATGCATGCTAGGAGAGAAAAGATTAACATAAAATGTGGCAAATATAGAAAATATAAACTAATATAAATGCATATATTCATAACAGTATCAAATGAATCTTCATAATTAAGAAAAGTATAGACAGGTACAAAACATGACTCAATTTGTTTCTCTACCAAGTAGAATCTATATTTTTTTCTATGACCCAAGATACCAAATTTTTCATTTAAATTTCACATTTTAATTTACAACTTTTATTCTGGTTATCACAATGGAATACTGTTATTGTTGACATGAATGTTCTTTACGGTAAACTGTGAGCTTCTGTAGAGGAGCTATGTCTTATTCATGCCTGGCCAAGCAGAATGATAGACATTTCAGCCAAAAGAAGTCAATCAGATAAGTTCAGTGATTCAAACTTATATTGCAGGCACAGACAGGAGTGTCTAAATTAATAGTAAATGAAGAAAAAAATATTTTAAATGTTATCTTTAAAAATGTAAACATTTATGAAAATTATTTTGTGTGTTGAGAAAATTCTGATTCATAATTACATATATGATCTAAAATTTAGGACAAATTAAATATTAATAAATGATTATTAATCAAATTTTGTTTCTAAAAGTATTATGTGGTGGTGTGGTATAGTATCTCTTGCTTCATCTTTGGCTTCCATAATGTGTTCTCAAAATTGGTATTTAGGAAAAATATTCAGGAGTGTTACCATTCTTCAATGATCCTAGGTCTTTTGATTTTCAAGACATCCTCTTTTGAAGTATTAAACATTGTTTGAAAACTAACTTGACTGTTATCCATTTTAATTATCAAAAATCTCCTTTGTCAAGTTCTTGTAGATTCTTTGAGCAGTTCTCCAACAATTTCATCAACTTCATAAAATCTTGCATCTTTTCAAGATATGTAATTTTCATTGGCTCTTATTTTCTACTATATTTGCACTATAATGTCAGATGTTCTATATACCTGAGATTCAGTATAAGACTGACTTATTCATATGCAATAAGTTCTTTGTCTTTCTTTTTTTGGGACAGGGGAGTAGCTAGGTCTATAGCCTGAACTAGGGATGTGTGTCACCAACCCTGGACAATTTTTTTTATGTTGTTTTGTTTTTGTTTTGTTTTTTCAGTTTTTGTAGAGACTGGATCTTGCTATGTTTCCCAAACTGTTCTTGATCTCCTGGCTTCAAGTGACCCTTCCGCCTCGACTTCCCAAAGTGCTGGGATGATAGACATGAGTCACCGTGCCTGACCCAAGTGGAATAAACTCTAATGTTAAGTGGTGAGTATTTAGTTGGCGGCTGATCTTAAGCAGTTAATTTACTAGTAAATATTTACCTAATAAAATAATTTTTCTTCTTAAAATACCTTGCAGTTCTAGAAACTTGGTTAATGCATGGTTAGATAATGAGAATGACTCTGTATTTGGGAGTTCTTGCTTTTATTTAATAGCAGCAAAATTTATGTATTTTTGTGTATGGCTCAGAATATTTTCCTAAGCAATGTAGGACACTTTGGTGTTGTGTGTTTATGTATGCATATATATTTAGTAATATCATGTGTATGTACTTAGGTCCTGTCCAATTGCCAAAATCTGTTAAATAGCTAACCAGACTCTTAAATGTCACCTTTATAAAATGGTAATGTATATATCCTGTGAAATATGATCCTTAGGTAGAATTCTAGCTTTAATGAATTCCAACATTAATCCCATATGACTCATCTGTCAGGAAGTGTAAAAATCAAAACTGCTCCTTTTGTTGCCTTTCGCTCACTGTGAAAACAGAGCAAAGAACAGTCCCTTTGGCACATTCATCAAAACTGTGATCAGGCTGATTAAAATGCGGATATACTGGAGCTTGTCTTTTATCTGTAGTCCAACAGTGATATCTGATTTATTTGAATCTCATTAACACTCTGTTTCCATGCCTTCTTTACTATTGTTTGCTGCTGCTACCAACATCTAATTAAATAAGCACAACTGGGAATTTTGCATGCACATTTACTCTATATGTTTCTCTGATATTATCTGAAACCTGTCTTCCTCCCAGTAATGTACTCCTCAGGCATGGGATGAGGGCAGAATGGTAATTTGGTGTTGTTCTGCACCATACTACATTTGTGTGAGGAATCATAGGATCTTACAAATTTATAAATTGAAAAATACCCTCTATCTGGAATTTGCTTTCATTTCTTATAAAGAACTTGCCACTTGGTATAAAGGCTTTTGATATCTTAATGGCAAAGCCTGCATTTCACAGAATATTTATTTACTATTGGTCTGATTTCTATGGTGATAAAATGGTGTGCTTCATTTTTATTGCACACATTTTCACTATTCTGTTTTCTGTATAGTTTTTCCCATTCTACTAGTTCAGACTCTGGGAAAATCCGGTTTTCTAGGTGTCATCTTTTAAAGCCCCATTCGCTTTACATCACTTGAGGCTTCTCAATTACTCTACTACATCATGTTTTACAGACATTTCTCTTTTACTCTTTCTGAAAATAGTCAATTAGTCCCTCACCCTTGCATACAAAAGACAAAAGTAGCAAAGAAAAATAGAAGTAAATCAAAGAATATGAGATTATTTTAAATCACAATCAACTTCATTCCATGTTAATTTTTACCCTAAAGAATTTCAAATGCAAATCTTTCAGAATTAACATAGTGTCCTCTGTATTAGCTTCATGCTGCATAGTAGTTGGCACAGTGCCATGAACAGCAGGAAATACATTGTTTATTTTTGTGATTGTATCCCACTACCCATCTTAATAAAAATAATTAAATTCAAGCCTCATAATTGTGAAAGCAATTCGAATATATTCGTATTTCAATTACTGTGATGGTGTAAATCCAAATTACACCATCTGATGCCTCTAGAGGGAACAATATGAACAAAAAGAGAACATTTACATTACATATATTTTGAAAGGTTAAAAAGGGGCAATGTAATTACCGTGCTTCCTAACTGAAAGTTAACTATATGTAACACACACCAACTGTTAGTCACCATTACCCTACTTTATGTTATCTGAGTGAACTTGCATATTTAAATAATTCTCTTCACACTTTTTACTTAGAGATGTCATGTGTATCTGTATCTGATATTGGCCACTTGCAAGAACTTTAATCATATTCTGAAGATGAAAACCTAACATCTAGTGGTGAGAGTGTAGAGAATGGACATTTTAATATATTATTTGTGGGGCCAACATTTCGGGGGGAAGATTTTAGGATGAATTATGCTTGCTGTATTCAGAATAACAATACTATGAGTCTAGCTACAGAAATAGTAGCTTGAGTACATAAATACATATTAATCTATATACACACCTGTGTACAACTTATTAAAACATATATTGTAACAGAAAAAATACCAATAACAATCTAAATAACCATGATAAATGACTATTCCACTATTTGTAGAAGAATAGAATAAAATACTAAGCAACATTTCCACAAAAAATAGAGGTAGAACTATATGTACTGAACATGGAATATGTCCATAATATTTTTGTGAATGAAAAAAAGTTATTTAAATATTATGACTTACATGATTTTATTATGGAAAACTGCATGTGCAAGTATGTATATTTATAAAATAAAATGTACTTCTGTGAGCCGGGCAAGGCTACCTGTGGGATGAGTGTATAATGAGAATCTTGAGCAACAAGGATAGGAATTTTCTTTTCCAAATTTGTGTAAATTAGGAAAATTGTATAATTAAGAAGAAAATGGAAGATTTTAGATAATTTGCAGCCCTTTCCAAAAGATTATTTTGTTCTAACTTACAATTAATAATACTTTCCAATCAGGCTTTCTTGGGGACAGTTAGTGGTGCAAAACTTTCAGCCTTGCATGTGAATGTCATTGTTATTGGTGATCATTGACAAGGCAAACACATCTCAGTCTCTTCCCTTGGAATTCTGATTATTCTGGATTCAACAAAGAAAAAGCCTTGCTTCAGTTATTATTTCTTTAATACAATATATTATTATTATTATTTCTTTCCTTTCTATAAGTCAGTAAAGTCTAGGCTACAAAGAAAACATTTTTTCCTGAGGTCATTCAAGGAATATTTTTTCCATACTGTTGGGTTGCTCTTTCCAAGGTAATTGTGTCTTCTATATAGTCAGAACTGGGTGACTGCATATCCACATGAAGGAGAGAAAGCCCAAAGAGACATTTCCTACAGATAGAAAAGGCCCTTTAGTGAGTGCATATTTTATTTCTACTCTCATTTACTGAGTGATAACTTGGTCACATGGCCACACCGAGACAAAAGAAGTGTGTATGTGTGTGTGTGTCTGTATGTGTCTGTGTGTATGTGTTTGTATCCTGGCCCATACACTGCCTATAGACAATCATTTAAAGTGTTTTGTGTGTATGCTTATATTTGAAGGTGTTAAAAAATGTGCATTATTTGTGTCAAAACGTCTATCAATGTGTTAGAGTGAAGGACAGTGTGTTTGAATTAAGTGCCAGCTGCCCCAGCATGAAAAAGTACGTATCTTCTGTCCCTTAGAAAAATAATATTATAAATATTAATAAATAATGAATTTTCTTCCACCTTTGTGGGCCATATCAATTGAAATTTTGCAAAATACACCAGTGTTCTATCTCATACTCTAATATGTTTAGTTTCTTCAAAGTTGGGATAATGTTGTCAAATTAATTAGAACCTTCAATCAAAATATCAGTTTTACAAATCTACTCACAAGTGCCGTAATAGTGGCTCTCAGCCAGACATGCTTTGAATGATGTTACTATAATATATCACACTATTATAAAATTACTCACATATTGGAAGAAGAAAAATAAAATTAAGGCTCTGGTCATTTTCTTTTAATTTTGAAAGGCACCATCCCAGGCTTCTTTATATGAATATGTATATATTTTCAGATTTTTATAACTTATATATCTGTGCCAGGAAGTGATAGAGTCTAAAGTTTATGGATACTAATAATTCTTAAACACAACAAGCATTATTTTCTCCAAGATTAATGTAATTCATTTTTATTTCTGCCTAGTATTTTAGTATTTCACTTTCTTTAATGTCATGTATGTAATTACTTTTAACAAGGGCTATCTAATTTAGGTCATTTCCCAGTGATGCATCAGTGAGCATAAATTGCTATTCAATTGTGTCAGCTTTCATCGCTGAGTCGATGACCCACAGAACTACCATATTACAAATGTAAAATGATTCTGTTAACACACAGTGATTTTCTAGTTTCCTTAATCATTAAAAAGAAAGAGAAAGAGCATTTAATATTTCCTTCGTTCTACTCGGCTAACCCATCAAACTGTCTATTTCAAGGCCAACTTTCTTGTCATTCTCTACAATGTCTACTGTGCATTCACATCTCAATTATTTGTCACTAAGCTTCTATCCTGATAGATATCCCCAAACTACTCTTTCAAAGATCACTGTTTAGTTAACAAACACTTTGACCCTTTTTTATTCTCAATCTTAGCATAAAGTCAATTTTTGAGATAATGTAGGTAAGTGGTTACATCACATTCATACAGCCTAAGATTCAAACTTCAACTTTGTTAATTTCTGAATAGTTGCCCTTAGGAAACTCTGAGACTTATTACTTTGTGCAACTAATGCTTCTATTTTAAAGAGATGTTCTGAACTTTAAATAAGATAAGGTACTTACTTAGTAAAGGGTCTAGTGCATATTAATGACAGCTGTTAATACTGGACATAACATCTCTTTTTAATATTTCTAAACCCTCATTTTCTGTGAAATATGTGACACCAGTTCTCACTCCACCTCCCAGATTACTCCTTTCTAATCTCTTTGGTCATCATTCCTTTCTCCCTTTCTTATGTTTGCATATTTCTCAAATTTTTTTTTGTTCACTGGCACTCCTGGTTCATCTTACCCTCTTTTTGGGAACAAAAACTTACTTCTCAATTCTCCTAATTTAAATTCTGAAATATAATTCTCTAGACATATGTATTCTCTTAATGTCACCTCTAAAATGTCATATTATCTTCAAGATATTTCTAAATATATTTCTGATAACTCAACCTCAGTATATTTCATTTGAATTCATTCTGTCTCCTAAACCTCTTCTAACTATCCTTAGATTTCAGTGTTTCTTTTATACTCACAGTCATTCAAACTTTTGGATCTGTTACACAGTTCTTCCACAGGTAATCATATTCCTAATGGCATGAATATCGCATTTAGTCCAACCCCATGTACATCCTTCTGTTTCCACTCTGCCTTGCTAACACTGAGGCCCTTAATAACTTTCAGCCTCTTATATATCTTTTTGCATCGATGCCAGATGAAACCTCTCAACTCAAAGCGCAAAGATTCAGGGGTTTCCCACTCATTAATTAATGTATAAGTTCAACCATGGTTCAGTCTTAGCTATCTTATCATCAGTAACTGGTTTTCAATATTGATAATTCTGGGAGGCTGAGGCAGGAGGATTATTTGAGCCCAGAAGTTCAAAACCAGCTGGGGCACCAAGGCAAGACTCCATTCCTACAAAAGACATAAATAAATAAACAAATAAAATTAGCTGGGCCTGGTGAAATGCACCCATAGTGCCAGCTACTCAGGAGGCTAAGGTGGGAGGATTGCTTGAGCCCAGGAGTTTGAAACTGCAGTAAGCTATGGTTGTGCCACTGCACTCTAGCTTATGCAATAAAGCCAAACCTCATCTCAAAAAATATGTGTATTGATAACTGGAAATAGGTTAAATGAAAAAACATAAAATCATTTCAGATGAAAAGGAGAAGGATGACTTGATTAGAAATTATCTTATATGAAGATCTTGGCAATGCTTTACCTAGATAGGAAAGGTCATAAGTGGTATACCAACAACTGTATAAAATACAGAATATAAGAAAGCATACAGTTAGTGAAAGTATACTATCCAGATGTAACACTGAGAAAACCATAAAAATTACAGAAGAATCGTTTGTGAAATGAAGTAAAACTTTTAAAATGAGCAAAGATATTGTCACCCTCCAAAGTTATGATATTTTCTTCCCTGAAAGTAATCAATTAGAATAAATATGAACAAGGTCAGTAAAATACTTGTCTGGCAAGTTTGTGCCATTTTTCTTTGGTTAAGAAATCACACTAATTTTATTCATATTAGTAGGAGCTAAGAATCCTATGCTGCCCATGCTTCAGTTTTAAATATCAATTAAGGTTACTAATAGTCATTTTGACTTTTGAAAGAATTAACTGAAGGAAATAAAGGCAATTATAAGCAGCTCTGCATGATGTGGTCCATATATCTATTTTTTGGCCACTGTTTTGTTTTGAATGTTGTTCATAAATAGTGCAGGTGGAAAGAGGATCAGATTATGGGAACTGATAGATCTAGTTATAAATATGTTTATTTCACCCTAATTACATGAGTTGAATATTCTTCATGAATATTCATAATAAAAAATATTAAAGATGGAGCATTGAAAATGGAAAGAACAAAATTAGTATTTCGCCTTTCAAAGTCCCTGATTAAAGTGTAAATTCACCAGGAGGCTTATACCTTAAAGTGTGTCAGCTAACACCTTAGGCTTCAGCTATCATCTTAATTATCAGCTAACACTTTCACAGGGACTGGTAGACATGTGCAGCCTGCCCTTGGGAGCTCAGGAAAGAAAAGGTGAGATGTTAGGAGAGACAAACAAGGCTGAGTCTGGAGATGTGCCAAAGACTGAGAAACCTACTGCATCATTTTCTCAGAGCCAGCTTGAGATCTGTAATACATGCTCTCTTAAGAATTATTCCTCAGATATCAGAAGTAAGTACGGCAGGAAAGCATTTTGTTTTGTCACCCCAACCTACTTTTGTCACCTTCTTTACTTCTGTTCACCTGTAGAGGGAAGTGGTCCTTGGTAAGACAGTGACAGATAATTATTCATAGTTTGCTATGAGGGAAGGGCCCTATTAGGAGAAAAGCCTGGTTGATGCTCCATTGTAAAGAATTTTAAATACTTTGGAATGGTGTTTATGATAGTGGCAGGAGATAGACAAATCCTAGACAGACAGGGGTGAGTGACCATTGAAACAACACTTTCAAGCCAAAGAGAGTTTAAAGCCTAGCTGCAAGTCCCAGGTAAATCCAAGGACTGGATTGAGAACCTCTCTTCCCATTTGGTGCACTTTCCTCTGATTGATTCCCACCCTTCACCTATTTTATATATACCTACCCTTCTCTAATTGATTTTTTACACTGTTGTGCCTACTTTTGAGTGGTGCCTTTGTTTTAACTGTTTTTTGCATAGTCACAAGCCAATCATCATGCACTCCCCTATTCTGAGCCCATAAAAGCCCCAGACCCAGCCACACTGGAAGAGAAACCACCTGACTTTGGATCCCTTCTCCACGAAGAGCTGTTCCATTACTCAGTAAAATTCTTCTCCACCTCCCTCACTCTTCGGTTGTCAGCGTATCCTCATTCTTCTTGGATGGGGGACAAGAATTCAGGACCCAACAAATGTGGGTACTCAGACAGCTATAACATTGTGGTCATCTGTTCTCCTCCAGAGGAGGGCAGCCACTCTACACCATGGGAAGCAATGGCAGGGCTGAGCCAGCCTTGGAGCTGCGGGCCAGAGCAGGGCAAGAGGCTGACTGTGCTAACATGCCACTGTCTATCAGGCTGTGGATGGTAGAACTAAAAGAGTTCATTAGCATGTTGTAACACCCCTCCAGTCTCTTTGGGGTCATGTGCACCCCTGCCTGGGTGCCATCACATTCCTTTTGGGGAAACATGCCTGGTCCAGCAGCAAGTCCTGCATGGAGTTCATCACTGTGCTGGCATTTCGAACAGCTGACTGGACCCTGCACTTGCTCTTTCACACACCACCACCTGCCAGGGGCTGAGCACACAGTTGCAGTAGCTGTAAGAGCCATGGGCTGGAGCACAAGCTGGACGTGGCCCAGTGGGTGGGGTAGACAGGGCATCTCCTGCTGCGAGCTTGGCAAAGGGGCTGAGAAAAATCCTGCAGCATTTATATTGCCATAAAGAAATCTCTGAATACTCTTCAGGCTCAAAAAACACCACCATGAATGTAAAGACGTTATAGCCAACTACCAGAACACAGTAAGAACTGGTAGGAGAGGAAGTCAGAACACAGGACAAAAGAGATTTCTATTTAAATGACAATAGAACCAAAAGGAGCAAGATGAGGAAGAAGAGACTGTCTGATATTTATCCCAATGGAGCTACACGTGGATTTAATGTGGGGAAATTTTTCAAATATACCTACTTCTGTCTTCCCAAAACTGCCTTTGTTCCTGTCTAAAAGTAAAGTAACTATTTTTGGTAAAAAATATGTGACCTGTCAACCTGAAGGAAGAAAGCGTGGCAACACTGTTATAGAGCATTTATTTGGTCCAAGGTTGGCAACTGCAGCCTGGGAAATGTTTCCATGTTGCCTTGGGAGTGCTCCATCAGGTCTTCCTTATAAGCATGTTTTTAAAGGAAAAAAGGGGACAATGAGTGGGCTGATGCAAAGTTTGACAGGAATTCTAACTGGGCACAGAAGTAACAATGGTGTGATTGGCTACACATTGTTGAACCATGGAGTACAAGCTTATGGTGTCCAGTATATGGCATTTTATGGCTACTTAGTGTCAGTTAGTCTAGAATCCAAAAAGCAAGTGGGTTCAAGAGATGACTATTTAGCTCAAGAGGGTAGTGTGATGTGGACTGCTTCTGCATTTCAATGTCTCTCTGAGCCTGACAACTAAAGAGTGCTGACTTTCCTCACATAAAAGTTTTTTTTTCTCTCAATCCCACTATGCAGATGCTGTGGCTGTGGGGTATAACTGTAGTGTCGTATATACAAGCTTTCATCCGACTTATTTTAATTTGTCATATGTATTTTTGGCATCATCTTTATATTAAGGTATAATTTAGTTAAAGTTAAATATGTAGATCTGGGTTTTGAGAAATATATGCATTCATGAAACTCACCTCCAGAACATTCTGTAATCATTCTTCTCATTTAATCCTAAGAAGCAATCACTGTGTCAGAGGTGTTTGAACCAGAGTGACTCCATCTTGATTAAGGGCTGGGTAAAATAAGGCTGAGACCTGCTAGGCTGCATTCCCAGGAGGTTAAGGCATCCTGAGTCACAGGATGATATAGGGAGTAAGCACAAGATTCAGATCACAAAGACCTTGCTAATAAAACAGCATGTGGTAAAGAAGCTGGCCAAATCCCACACAAGCCAAGATGGTGATGAAAGTGACCTCTGGTCACCCTCACTGCTCATTTTACACTAATGCATTAGCATGCTAAGAGACACTCCCACCAGCACCATGACAGCTTACAAATGCCATGGCAATGTCAGGAAGTTACCATATATGGTCTAAAAAGGGGAGTAACCCTCAGTTCCAGGAATTGCCCACCCCTTTCCCAGAAAACTCATGAATAATTCATACATTGTTTCCCATATAATCAACAAGTAATAAATTTAAGCAACTGAGCAGTCCATGCTGCTGCTCTGTCTAAGGAGTAGCCATATTTTTTTGTTTTAAATTATCGAATAAACTTGCTTTCACTTTACACTGTGGATCCACCTCAAATTCTTTCTTGCATCAGATCTGAGAGCTCTGTCATGGGGTCTGGATCAGGACTCTTTTCCAGTAACAACTGTTCAGATTTTCTTCAACATCTGTTAGTTTTTCTGGTTTCACAAATTTGTATAAATAGAATTATACTGTATATATACATTTGTGCCTGACTTCTTTCTCTCAGGAGAGTTAAAAAATCGTTAGAATTTCATAGCTTTGTTCTATCAGCAATGGTTTTTTTGTTTGTTTCGTTGGTTGATTGGTTGGTTGTTTTTGTTTTCAGCTACCGAGCAGTATTCTATTCTATGGATAAACCACAATTTGTTTATCTGTTATCTTTTTCAAGGGCATTTGGGTTATTTTCAGTTTTATTTTATTATCAATAAAACTTTTGAGAACATTTACATGCAAGTTGTTTTCTTCGACATTTCTTGTCATTTCTTTTGGCTATAAATACAAAAAGTGTAGAATTTCTGAGTCACAGTGGAGGAATTTATTTGATTTTATGAAAACAAAATGTGTACTGGTTTCCAAAGTGTTTATGTTATTTTACACATTCACTAGCAAAGTATGAGAGTTTCAGTTGTCCCAGATTCTCACTGACAATTGACATTATCAGTCTTCTTAAATTTAGCACTCCATTGGGTACGATTGCCTCCCACTGGAACTATATTTGTTTGAAATAATTACTTTTTTTCAATGTGTAGCATAAGTCCTGCTTTGTACTCTTATGAACACTTAGTGTTCATGCAATGTCATAAGTGATTCAGTTTTGAATTATTAATGATTTTAGAAGTTACAAACATATTAGGCACATTCTTGTTACTGGTACATAGGAGCTAAACATTTAAAAATTTTTAAAAATTGATGAGGGGTGATTAGAGTGGAAAGTGATAGACAAAAAAAACACTACAAGGGTAAGATCTGGAAAGGTAAAGATCACAAATCCAATTTGTAACATGATTGTTTTTAAGAATATTTGGGAAAACTTAGGAATATATAAAGTAGAAAATTGCCAATATGAGTGTGGCGATTATATAAATAAGTTTGTAATTCCCCTTGTTTATGTTCTTAAATAGTTGGCATCAATTATATAAAATGATATTTCATACTATATATTATAGAATTAGGTTGAGAATATTTATCTATTACTTTGAAACTATGTACTTTTGTAGGAAAATAATATGTTAATGATGTTGAAGTTAGAAATTTTCACAACAATATTTGGGATTTTTCCCTTCATACTTGTTGTTTATTGAAAATACCATATTATTTGAAATAGCATATGCCTAAGTTAATGCAGAATTTCTGAACTCCACCTATGACTTCTAATTATTAAGGTACACCTAATGCCTTTAGGATTTTGATCATTTAATAATACTCAAAATTAAGAAGTAGATAGCTTTTCATTCAGAATTTTGGATTCCTGAGAGAGAAAGCCTGGAATTAAATCTTGTCTTTTTCACTAGGAATGTAAACATAGATAATATCATTATATGATGTTTCTCTATTTCCCTGCTTCAAAGAATTACTATGACAACTAAATGAGTTAATAATTTTAACGTGTGGCCAGGTGCCATTGCTAACACCTGTAATTCCAGCACTTTGGGAGGTCAAGGCAGGTGGATCAGCTGAGGTCAGGAGTTTGAGACGAGCCTGGCCAACATGGTGAAACCCCGTCTCTACTAAAAATACAAAAATTAGCAGGGTATCGTGGTGCATGCCTGTAATCCCAGTTACTCTGGAGGCTGAGGCAGGAGAATCGTTTGTACCTGGGAGGCGGGAGGTTGCAGTGAACCAAGATTGTGCCATTGCACTCCAGCCTGGACGACACAGCGAGACTCCATCTCAAAAATAAATAAATAAATAAATAAATAAATAAATAAAATTTTAAAGTGCTTAAAACAGTGTTTCACAGAAGCCAATAAATGTGTCTAGTAAATGTGATAACAATAATTTTGAACTCCACTATTTACTATACTTTTGGTAAAAGTAAGAGTTGTTTGAAGATATTGCAGTCATTTTATGATTTCCAAAAAATATTATTATCATTTCAGAAACTATTATAATTTACAGTATTCTTTTTGATTCTCACCCCTTATTAGACTAAAAAAGTACATAAAATAATAATAAAGCTAGCATTTAGTGACCACTTTCTATGTGCTTAGGACATTTTAAGTCTCTTAGCTATCCTATGAGATGACATCCATTAGCCCCATTTTAGATGTGAAGAAGCTGAAACATAGAAAGACAAATTACCTTGCCGGAGTCACATAGTGATAATGTCAAAAGCAAATCTAAGTTGTATGACTCTGAATCTTAAACCATGTACACTGACCCTCCAACTGCCATTTTTAAACAACTGATATTCAAATTCTAACAGTGACTGGTAAATAATATTGGTAAAGTAAGAAAAAAAAAGTAGAGCTTAGAGGTTTTCTTTTACTCACAAGTCTTTATGTACTCCCAAGTTCAAAGAAGCAGTACTTTACAGACAAAAATCCCAAATAAAAGACAAGGACAGTTGGAAATGATTTTCCCAATTATTTGACCCATTTTATTAACATAAATCATGGTGGGTAGTAGATGTTCAATAAATTATTAAATGTATGAGTAAATAAAAAGTAAAACCCTTAAGGAAATTTTCCCCAGACTTTTATAGAACCTAGTCTCAATTAAGACATACTACAAATGTGTAACAAATGTTGTTGAGTCAAAAAGTTTTTACCACTATGTATAGATTCAACAATAAAATAAAGTTGAGATTATTAGGAAATTATTCATCCAGTCTGAGTTTGATTTCCATCTTTACAGTAATAGCTCCAGTGAAAATTTACATTTCACTTTTTCTACTTTACCTTTTGTAAAATAGGATTATTATCCTGTGTGAACTCCTTCTCCCACCTCCAAAAAGAATGATGAGAGTACTGACCAAGCACTTAGAAAATGCTATTAGTTACATTTAGTTTACAGTAACAATGAGAAAATATTTCTCATATCATGGAAATTATAATTATTGAAAAATCTGTAAAATTTTTAAGATCCTTCATAATTAATGTTGATTTAAAGAAAAGAATAATGAATATTCATAGTACATTGGAATTTTATAGTATTTGTTTCATTATTTACAAGCAATATATTATTAACTAAAAACATAAAAGATGAAACTATATATGATACGACCAATGTGCTTTTAATATCATTTGAAAAGATTAATTACATTATTATAAATTAAAAGATAAATAATTTATTTTTTACTCCTGGGTTTTTCTTTTAAATGAATATGTAAAGATGTCCAAAATGAATGATTTGATTATCTCCCATAATCATTCTTAATTTGAAAGAACATTTCATTTTTTGCTACTGATCTACAATTCTCTATTCCTAGTATAAAGTTTCAAGGTAAGCCAACATTAGTGTAGACCTGTAGGGTATAATGCTTAATGTTGTCTTTAAAATGTATTTTCTTGAGATTGTATTTTATATAGACAGATAGATAGATAGATAAATAGATATATTCATCTCTCTATATAAATAGATATATCTATCCATATATATCTATCTATAGATAGATAAATAGATGTATCTATCTATTGATAGATAGATAGATAATTAGATCTATCTACCTATACTTACCTTATGGTGCCCATTAAAAGATACAGATGAATATCTATGCAAATAATATCTTGTAGACTTTTTCCTTTCTTTTCTTTTTTTAACCAATAGCAACACCAAGATCTAGCTAGATGGTCAATCATAATCACCTAATTCAAATACAGTCTATCCACTTTATCCACAGTTCCTCTTTCCATGGTTTCAGTTACCCATGGTCAACTGTGGTCTGAAAATAGGTAAGTACAGTACAATAAGATATTCTGAGAGAAAGAAACCACATTTACATAACTTTTATTTATTATAATTGTTCTATTTTATTGTTATTTTGTTAATCTCTTACTGTGTTTAATTTAAAAGTGAATTTTAACATAGGTATGTATGTATTTAAAAAATAATATATTTAGGCTTTGGTACTATCCACAGTTTGGCATCCACTGGGGTTCTTGGGACAAATCCCTCTTAGATAAGGAGAGACTACTATATATGACTGTGGCAAAATCCTAAAATGTCTCCTCTAGATTTCTCACTAGAATCCAGAGGACTGGGAGTATAATGAGAGATCATTCTCTGATTACGCCAGGTGACATGGCAAAATGAACTTTCTGCAGATGATTTGAAAGTCACTAATCAGTTAACTTTGATTCAATTAAAAGAAAGATTATTTGGATAAACCTAATCTATTCACATAAACCTTTTAACAGCAGTGATACTGCTGAAGTGGAGGTCAAAGAGATTAGAAACAAACGAAAAACTCAACCTGTTCTCCTTAGTTTGAATATGGAGGTCAGTGGCCTGTAGAGGCAGAGAGAGCTCCTGACTGACCTCCAGCAAGGAAATGGGGTTTTAGTCCTCCAAATGCCAACAACCAAACTCTACAAAAACCCAGTGAAATTGGAAACAGATTTGTTTTCTGAGCCTCTATAAAAAAAGCCCAGCAGACGACGCTGACTATGGTGTTGTGAGAACCTAAGCATAGAACAGACTATAAATTTGTGTCATTATGTAGCTAAGCTTGTGTTAATTTGTTACTCAGGAAAACTAAGCAGATTACTCAGTAATAGGTAGATGTTTATCAAAAATATATTTACAAAGTAATATCTGCTTTCTACTTTTTGTCCTAATTAATCCCATTAAGGATAAAGTACTAATGACTTTGAAAATTATTATGTAAATTAACATTACAATCTCTCGATCTTGCTTTTTAAGGTCAGTAAGGGCACATACTGCATCTACCATTATTACTTCTCATATGCCTGATATATATCCTGATATATCTCCTAATTGCTCAATAATTGGCTAAACTTACACAAGTATTTTAAATCAATTTTTATAATCTAATCATTTAATACTACAAGAAAGTTTCTCAAGTGCCCACATCAAATTCCTACAGGAAGTCAATAATGCATAAGAATCTGATATTATCCTCAAGTAACCTACAGCCCCAAAATGCGATTCATTATTTACTAAGTAGATCTTCACAGATGAACCTATAGGATGTTTCTAATCTTTTTACTTTCAGAAAGTACAAGATTTATCTTTGCACACCATACAAATATGCCTGTTGCAATTGCCCAGCCCTAGAATTGTAGAGCCCCAGTGTTCATGCATTTTAATTTTGATGGATCTTGCCAAATTACACTCCAAAATAATTGCCAGGTATATAAAAATAGTTTCTGATCCTATCATTATTTATTACTTCACAGTGAGATTGAATATTTCATGTTGATTTTCCTTTACAGTTTCCTTTCCATTTTCTCTTGTCTCTTTAAAATGATTTTAAAACACTTGGAAAGTCAAAGAAAGTCTTTGCCTACTTAT
Source organism: Rhinopithecus bieti (assembly GCF_001698545.2). Taxonomy (NCBI): domain Eukaryota; kingdom Metazoa; phylum Chordata; class Mammalia; order Primates; family Cercopithecidae; genus Rhinopithecus; species Rhinopithecus bieti. Next base: position 715,582 of record NW_016813148.1, read on the forward strand.
ATGTTGTTTATATTTCTTAACTTTGTTGAATGTTTGCTAGATATTTTCAAATTTTGTGTAAATACATTTGCACTTTTAACAAAGGCTTTAGTTTTGTCTTTTATACACTCCTGAGTTTTTTTCTTAACTCAAGGATTCAGATTGAACATGAAAACTGCTGAGGATGGAGAGAGAAACTCCCTATGTGTTGGCAAATTACTACCCAGAGCTGTATTAATGTTGAATATATACAAAATCCGGAAAACCGTTAGGCAATTATCAAATGCAAAATACATCTCCAAATTTTCTTGACCATATTTTTTATGTGTTAGTTTATAAATTTTAGTTTTTCAGAAACACATTTTAATTTCAATTATAACTAGTAGTGATTCTATGAATGATCACTTTGGACACAGGAAAAGTAGTTGTAATATTCAATAATCAGCAATCTGTACTGTATCAATACAAATAGTGAAAAACTCAGTCATCTATCTACTGATGAAATGATAAGGTGAAGGAAATGCTAGTAACTTAATCCTGCTATATCTATGTCACTGAGGGAGTGCAAGAAGGCAGGTGTGTTTTAGCCAAAGTATAAAGAATGAGTACACAAGGAAGAGAAGGAAGGGAGGGTCACAGGTGTTATAGTTTCCATTTTCCAGGATAATCTTGGTAGTTTGCTCAGAGAAATTTAGGGATTGAAAGTATTGTGAAACTCCATTGTTTTCTCTTGTATTTCTAACTACAAATAGTGTTTGATATGTTTAAGATGGACATTTATTACTAGTGAAATCTAATAAATGGGAATTTTTGTTTCTGTTTTGCTTTTTGACTGCTCACTAACCATAATACCTATTTCTAGTGGAAATGAATATCTTGAAGCATATATGATATATTTGCGAGTAAAGCCTAAGAGAAAAATGAGGGGAGTTTTAAAAGGGGAAACACCAAAATCCTTTCAATAAAGGATTTTTTTTTTTCATACAGAGTATGATTTTCCTGAAAGCAATCTGTTTCCAAGGTTTTCTTTCTTTACTAAATCTAGGAGCAGCACAAATAGGTCCTTCTGTGCTGCTGGATGATGAAATCAGAGCTCTCAAAGTCACCGATGTTTCAGGACTAATGGGAGTCATTGAAACTAGAAATCTTGAGGAGTATGAGGTCAGTACTTGTCCTGAGCTATCCTGGCCTGTGTAAAAGGGATTCAAGGATAAAACGAGTAATTCTAGTGGTGTTTGTGAGATCAGAAAGATAATAGTGGCCTATCTAACTACAGCCTGACTGGAAGTCTAAGCTGCTTTTAGAAAAAGTGGCCAAAGTAAGTCAATATTATGTAAAGCAGATGCGGGGTGAATTGGCAAGAATGGCACATATAGGAAACTAAACGCAGCATAAAATAACATGCTATAATTGCCAGGATGAAGCAAAATGTACAATAGTAATACCAGCCTCAGTATGAGGCATAAAAATGTTCTAAGGTTACTAGACAGTTACATTACAATTATTTATCAATAATAGCTTAATATTTGGAAATGTTAAGCAATTATCCCCCAATTTCTTATTTACCTGTTGACTTTTCTCCCAAATATGTCAGTTATTCTCCAAGATATTCATTGCCACTAGAAAGAGGTATCATGGTAAGCGAGCAGTTAAAACAATAACAACAACAAACAATACCCTCGAATTTCCAAGGTTTAATTCACAGTATTACTGAGTACAAAAGAAAAAAATACCTGAAACCTCTAAAACAGACCAACCACTCTTACAACAAGATAGAATCACCGTGGCATAATTAGACAAGAAGGATGCAAGGAGTTATTAGGTGTTGGCTCTGAGAGAAATTAGATTATACCTGGCTTTACTGAGCTCCTCTAAAGCTAGCATAACAAAGAAGCAACTGAGTATTGCTTGTGCTATGTAGATTGCTCCAGAAGTTGTAGTGTGAAATGAGATTAAAAGCAGCCTTTGAGGAAGGAAAGAGATGCTACAATAATGTCCATAGGGACAAAAACTGGAATGTCAGAGGTGACCAGTGGAAGCCAACATGGACTGATGATGATCACATGTAAGTGTATTTACACATGCATTTCTAAGAACCCCTCCCCTTGCCCAGACTCCACACACCAACAACTTGCATCCAATTCGGAACAACAGAGATGTGCTGAACTGCCATGTTGGCTAAGTCAATGTTTCTGCCACCTAAAATAATAGGGTTCAAAACATAACTGTAGGTAAATTATATAAAACATTAAATTTTAAAAAATATTGTATTTTCTGCATCCCTAATACACATTTTTTTGAGACAGAGTCTCACTCTTTTGCCCAGGCTGGAGTGCAGTGCCAGTATCTCAGCTCGCTGTAATCTCTGCCTCCCAGGTTCACTCGATTCTCCTGTCTCAGCCTCCTAGTAGCTGGAATTACAGGTACACACCTCCATGCTTGGCTAATCTTTTATTTTCTTATTTTTTTCATATTTTTTGTAGAGATAGGGTTTTGTCATGTTGCCCAGGCTGATCTCAAACTCCTGGGATCAAGCAATGCCCCTGCCTCCGCCTCTCAAAGTGCTGGAATTATAGGTATGAGTCACCATACCTGGGCCCTAATATGCAATCTTAATAAAAAATTTTTTAAACTGTGTAAATGTAAAGTGAGTCAGAGAATCCCTTGAGTCAAATAGAACAAAATTGTTGTGAGACAATAAAACATGTAATGCCGGATTAGAAAAAAAAAGGAAGAGACAGTAGAAAGAGGACTGAGACCTTCATTCACCTGCTAGTGGCTGGAAATTGTGTTGGCCACATTATGACGATGGATCAATGATCAAAGAAAGATGTGCATTATCTTCACAGTAATTAGTTATACATGAAATGAATTAGTTATATCTACACCTGTTATTTGCCTGACAATTCCTCAAGTAGTTCACAAATGGTCTTGCTAGGTCTTCCAAAAGAATTTTGTTCAGTTTATTCATTTTTTATTCAGAAAACATTTACTGAGAATCAAATACTATGTGAGGTACTGAATAAGATAAAAAAGAGAATTGGCTTCTTCTCTCATGAGACTTACAGTCCAAATTGGAGATACATGGTAAGCACGTATTTGCTTGAGTCAGTTTTACCTGTCAACCATGATAAGTGCTAATAAATAATACAAAGTAAACAAGCAGGCATGTAAGAGGAGGATCTGCCAGGCCTGGAGGTGGGACGGAAATTAGTGGTGATGGTGAGTGAAGTATCCCTTAGGATAACGATGTTTAAACTGAAACCTTAAAAGATAGAGTCATTAACCAGATGGGTGAGATAGAAAAAGAGAGAAAATATTTAAGACAGAGAGATCGCTGTGTATTTAATTTCTGAATTTAAATATTCATTATTAATATTAAAGCCACTATACAGTAGTCCCCTCATACTGGCAGGAGATATTTTCCAAGACACCCAGTGGCTGCCTAAGATTGAGGGTAGTGTGTGGAACACTATACACACTATTTTTTTTCTATATATACCTACCTATGATAAAGTTTAATGTATAAATGAGTCACAGTAAGATATTAACAATAACTAATAATATAATATAATAATTGTACCATAATAAAGGTTATGTAAATGTGGTCTTTTTTTCTCTCTCCCTGTTAAAATATCTTATACCATACTCGCATATTTTCAGATTGTGGTTAACCACAGCAACTGAAATCGTGAAAAGCAAAACCACTGTACCTACTAAATTAAGAGGACTATAATCAGTGTAACTCTAGGGAGATCCTGATATCCTTACTTAAAAGTTTTACCTAAAACCAAATAATCAATAGTTATAAATAGTAGTGTACTTTAAACTAGGTTTTAGGACCTATAAAGGGTCCTTATTACAATATATATAATCCCTTAAATATATTTACATATCTGGAAAAATATTTAAGACCAATAAAAACGAGAGAAAACCTGAATGTGAGATTAATTAGATACAGAAGGCCAGATTTTGCCTAACAACAGGAAAATCTGGAGACAACTAAACTTAATAAGGTGAATTTTTTTAAATCATGCAATTTAAACTCACATCATGTAATGTTAACTCACATGTTTGCAGCACGTGCCCTCTTGTAGCTATAGAGACGCAATGAGTTTAGAACCTAGGTTGCAAAGACATATACTAAAACTGAAAGCTGCAGGATGGCCTACATTGTTAATAGCACTCACATAATGAATTGTAAAGCTGATCTCCAAATGTTTTGGGGCTGAATACTTTGCAGCAATATTTCTAGTTGAGAAGCTAATAGGAAAAATTCAATTAAAAAAAAAAAGCTTGTGACTTGATGTACTGGGATATATAACATTAGCTTTCATTTCTCACATTTGTTTTCTGCCTGGGAAATTTTCATTTATCCATCAACGATTACCTTTGGTGCTACCTTATTAAAAGCAACTAATCCAATGGTTCCCAACAGATCTAATACTTCTCCTTGGTTCTACTGCTCTATATAAATGTTTAGATTGAAGTCCTTAACTTCCAGAATCAAAAATTTTTAATATATTTTAATTGCCTCATTTTTTGCAAACATCTCAAGAACAAGAAAGTGCATTTTTATTTGTTTCCATAAATACCCCAAACTAAGTAATATATGTATAATTTATATTTTGTGAATAATTGGCTAACTACTCAAATACTTCTTTGATTATAAAATTAGCCTACAATGTTAGATGTAGTTTAAAAAACAAGTGGCTTGGGCATTCTCTGACCTTTGGAGGAATCCTCATTTGTATGTATGGATATTTCTGAGGGGAAGATACTTGTTCTTACTACCATAGCTGAAATGTAGAAGATATCACAATTCAGGCCTGATCAATTAGATCCATCAATTTGTGAGATTGACCTTTCAAAAAATAACTCAGACTCGTGAGAGCATCTAGGGGATGAGGCTATGTTTGTGGTGTGGCTTCTTTGTGTCTATAAAACATTCTACTGGGATTTTGAGTGAAATTGTATTACATTTATGTAATTTAGGAAAAACTCTCAGCAATAATAAATTACATTTTGCATCCATAAATGCAACAGATATGTAATTATTTTATGTATTGTTAAGCATTGCCCACATTTTTATATTGTTTTCAATAAAAATCTTGTACTTCATTTGTTAAATTATTAAAAATACAATTTGTTGGCCAAGCACAGTGTCTCATACCTGTATTCTCAGCGCTGTACACTGACAGGCCAAGGTGGTAGGATTGCTTGAGCCTGGGAGTTTGAGACCAACCCAGGCAACATAGTGAGACCCCCATCTCTACAACAATAAACCAATTAGCTGGGCATGGTGGCCCAAGACTGTGGTTCCAACTGCTCAGGAGGCTGAGGTGGGAGGATCACTTGAACCTGGGAAGTTGAGGCTGCAGTGAGCTGTGATTGCACCACTACACTACAACCTTGGCAACAGAGCAATACCCTGTCTTCAAAAATATATGCATACATATAATTTGTTAATACGTTTATCTTTTTAATTTTTCTTTTTTTACCATCAAGTACCAGTGTTAACTTTTGTGTTTTCATCTTATAACCATCAAAATTCATAATTTTCTTCTGAGAATCACTTGAAGAGATTCCCTTACAAGGTATCTATCAAAACTAGAAAATTAGCATTGAACAAAATTATTATCTAATTTGTAAACTGTACTTAGGTTTTGCCAGTTGTTCAAATAATTCCTTTTGGAGTAATAGAAAATCTGTGATCATGAATTGCATTCAGTTTTTTGGCATGTCTCTTTAGACACATTTAGTACAGAAATGTTCCTAAATTTTTCCTATAAATTCATGAATTTGCCATTTCTGAACAGGACAAACTACACATTTTATAAGACTTCCTTCAATTTGGTTTGTCTAATATTTCCTCATGAGTAAATACCAGTTGTACATTTTTGGCAGGAATACCAAAGAAGGGATGCTGAGTTTGCCTCAGTGCATCATATCAGGAGCTACACTCTGTTGATTACTCCCATTATTGACAATGTTTAACCTTAATCATTTGGTCTAGGTAATGAGGCCCAGGTTTCCTCACTGTGGTTACATCACTATTTCACACTTTGTAAATAGTAAATGTCTTGTGGGCAGACAGTTTTAAGACATATGTAAGTATTTTGTTACTTTGCAAATATTTACTGAATCAATTATCATTGTTGTCAAATTATGATTTCCTTTCTCCATCATTTTTTCTCCTTGATTAGTTGACAATGTACTGGAAGAAATTACTTTCCCCTCCTTCCTTTGTTTGTTTCACTCATTCATTTACTTTTTTGCATTATTATGGATTTATTGATTCTTATTTTATTCAACTGGTTATTTTTTTTTTTTTTTAGTTTTACATGTTTTTTCATGCTCAGATTTTCCCAGATTTGTCCAATAGGTCAAAATTTCCCAGACTTGACATCTTCAGGTTAACTTGTTTCTTTTTGATATGTGTTGCCATTCTTTCAGCAGTTCACCTCTTTGGAACAAGAAAATGCCCCAGACTAATTTTATACATTTTTCTGCCTTAGCTGGGTAATAAGCCATTTATCTAAGGAACTCTGGCTCCTCTAGGGAGAGCAGTATTCAATAAGCAAAATGTCAGTGCTAATTGGGTTCACTCTTACTAAGGTATCATTGCATCCAGACCCTCTCAATGAACAGAATTAGGAAGTAAAATATAAATGTATACTCGCATTCATGTGTCCATAGATGTGTGCATGCACAGACATATAGGCACACTCAGGGCCAACAAGTTTACATTGTTTAGGGATTTGTAAATTGACAGCTTATACCTAGTCAAACTTGTAGACAGCCTATTCTGCCTAAATAACAAATGGAGCATTAAAAAAAATAATACTAAAACTATCTACCTGAGTTCTACTAAAGTAAAGATTATGCAATAGTTGGTGGTTCATAATCTGGAAATAAAGCTTATCTTATGAAACTAATAAAGGATCCTCAGTAACTCTGAGTGGAAGTCTTTATGTACCCCAAAGCTTACCTGTGACTGATTTTCTTTCCTTGCTATACCATATCCTTTACCTCTGTGAAAGTCCTGCATATTTATGCTCTGTGGAGTCTGGTAATTCGTTTCAACCATCCAATATATGTAATCTTTGCAACATATATTAACCTAAATAAATCTATATTCAGTTCTATATTATACTATCTAAAAATACACAGGCAAATCATCAGGTTATACTGATAACTTCGATCCCAATCTAGCAGCACCCCAAAGGTGTTGCTATCCTTTGTCCTTTCCCTACTCTAAGAGTAAGAAACCATTATCCCAAAAAACATTAACTTTTTTGCTCAAATTTTGAATATACAAAAAGTATTTTCAGAAAAATGTACTAATTAGAGTTTCTTATCTATTTGAGTTCTTTGTTGTCTTTTCATGAAGATGTGTAATTCTAATACTATATTCAAAAGTTACTTGAGTTAATGTTTTAATCCTCTAAAATGTGGTTTTGTTACTCATTTGATATCTAGGTTTGTTCATTTGAGTCTATATTAAATTTTTGAGATTTTCATTCCATCTTTGCTGATAGTATTTATTTATTTATCTATATATCTCTGTATTCATTTATTTGTGAGAATGTGAAAACTTCAAAAGGTTTGAAAATGCAGAGCTGTGTAAAAAGATATATTCAAAGAAATATTATCTTCCCTGATTCCCCAGATCCTTTCCATCCTATTTCTACCTGCACTCTAAAGGTAACCAACTTCATTAATCTCTAGTTACCTATTCTGGGAGCCTTTTTGGTTCAAAATTGCAGATATATATGCATGTTCTTATTTCTCCTTTTTTCTTACACAAAAAGTAGGAAGCAATATATTAGGGGTAAGCAAACATTTTCTGTAAAGGGCCAGATAAGAAGCAGTTTAGGCTCATTAGGCTAAGAAGCAAATCAATGATATGTAGATGCTGATGTAACAAGAGAGAAAGAAATGCAAAAATTATAATTGATAAAATTATAAATACATATAAAATTTTATTATATATATTAAACTTGCATACAATTTTTTTGCAATACATGTCTACTAAGTAGAAGAATGGTATTGTTTGGACAGATGTTTTTCAATTAAGGTTCAAAGTTAGCATTTCTATTAAATAAATTGCAAAACTTCATCTGTTACTTCTGATCTGTAATCGCATTTTACATAGGTCATCTTTGAACATGTCTTTGCTCATAGATAAATTTTGCTATCAATGTAGGAGCATATGGTTTTAATTGAGAATATTTACCATTTAGAGGACATTTACAGACATATTAAGCTCTTCTATTGTTGTGTATATCATTTAGCATACCATCACATTGCAGATCAATCACTTCCAAATGAATATTAGGTAGAGGCTCCTCAATTACACAGTTAAGTGGATTGAGAAATATGGAAATTGTATTTGCACTTGCATTGATGTCTGAAAAATGTTGCTGGAATGTAATTTAAACTTTGAAAATATAATTGCTGCATTTTTTGTGGGAGTGGAAATTTTGCATCTTGTTTTAACTTTGACAGCATGGAAAGTGTATTAAGGACTTAGACATCATTTGTAATTCAAACAGCAGTAATCTCTGTCAAAATGACACTGTCACAGTGTAAGTTTCACACATGAACACTGTTTTACCTTATGATTTTAGATTAAATTCACTAAGAAATATTATCAATATGTGGCAAAGCTAATTTCCAAAAATATTCAGTGTTCAATAATAGTAGTTGAGAATGAATCTTCATAGTCAGAAGAATTTCAATCTTAGCCTTAAGTTCAAAAGCTTAAAACAAAAGTTTAGATGGTAAGACATGAAACTACTATGATGTAAGGCTACTCAGTACATTAAGTTTATTATGGCAAAAACTTACAGAATTAATCATGGTTGAGTTCACAATTCTTAATGACATTGTCCCTTGACACTACTAATTTAACAACATATGCTATGTTAAATATTTTCCTCTTCCAAATACCTGCTGATACATAATACAATGAACACCATAGGCTTTAAACACCTTAAAATTTCATAATCTTTGTAAATTTGTCCAATTAAGCCTTTCTTCTGCCCCACATATATTTTTACTATCATGAATTTTAACACTTCTTAGCAGATTCCTCTTCAGGTTATACTAAATTAGTGTTTTCTCAACTTTTTCTAAAACATTTTGGCCTGTAATTGTTCCACATAAACTATTAACAGAGGTTGACTCTCTAATTGTTTAGTCACTTCATCCTTTAATCATTTATTGACTCTGAATAAATGGGCAGTATCACTTTCTATTCTTTAAAACTCAATGCAAACAACCAGAAAAGCAATTGCTTTGTTTTTTGATTGACTATTGGCATTGCTCCAAATGTTATAAACACTTTAAAGAACTATTTTTTACTAAGAATCTTATATTCTTACACAAATTTATTTTCTTTGGACATATTTCTTAGGCTGCTGTAATTGCACAGTAGTTCATTAACTTCCTATTAATAAATGCTTTTTATGGTATGGCTAACAAATGAGCCACTTGAAACCTTATTTTCATTGTGGCTTCTCTTTTAATTTTAATTTTCATAAAAATTCTGTTCTAATAAAATATTCTATTATAAATGCCTTATTTTTTTCTTACCATTGCTTTCCTGCAAATTGAAAATATTATGATGAGTGCTAACAACTCAAAAACAAACAATTCAATTCACAAATCAATTGACAAACAATTCAATTGGCAAATGGGCAAGTTGAATAGATATTCTCCAAAAAGATATAAGCATATTTAATGACCAATAAGCATAATGATTTGACATCATTAACCATTAATGAAATGTAAATCAAAACTACAATGAGATACTACTTCACACTGTCTAGGATGGCTTTTTTTTTAATAAAATGAAACATAAATAATGGCAAGGATCTGAAGAAATTGGAATATTTGTAATGTTTGTGGTGAGAATATAAAATAATGTATCACTTTGTAAACAATTTGTCAGTTTCTTAAAATGTTTAACATAATTTTACTGTATGATGCAACAATTCTACTATTAGGTATTTATTTGAAAGAAATGAAAACTTATATTTACACAAAGACTTGCACATGGATATTCTTAGAAGCATATTCACAATAACAAAAATTGGCTTACGTTTGACACTAATTCCTTGAAATCAAAATGTCACAGTGTTTTATTAGTCATAATGAGGCTTACACATCTCAATCTATATCAGAAGCCTTGCACCAGTTTGCCTCACAATGAATCAAATGAGATTATAGACTCATCCTGTGGTTACTTATCTGGTCCTCTCAATGTGTTGTAGGAATAGTTAGTTATATCTAGAAGATGAGAAGATTCCTAATTGGTTTCTTGATCTATGGAATCAGGGCTATTATAATACATAGGGCAAGTGAAAACCCTTCAAACTACTGACAAAATTTTGCAAGGAAAGTAAGACAAGCGCAATATCACATCTGTAGGAGAACTGCAGAGATTAAAGAGGGATAGAGGAGATGATTCCTAACATATCCCTATGAGAATTATATTTTGCCTAGTACAAATAGCACACAGATAATAATGATTAGGTTTGGGAAATGTAGACACATTCATATGCCAATCTCAGCTGTGGTTCCAGATGAAGTATTCTTATTCTAACAAATTAATGCAATATCTGATACTTAATACACAGATATATGTAGTTATTTACCTAAATTATGCTTTAATTCCTATTTATATCAGAAAAATAATCAGAAGCAGTTGGTTTAAAGGTGGCAGAAGGCAGTCAAATGCCTAGGCAGATGGGGCAGGTCCCCAGTGAAACCCCACCTTCAAGCCAAAGACAGTTTAAAGCCTGAAAGCCAAGCTACAAGTCAAATCCACTAACCAAACTGAGAACCTCTCTTCCTATTTGGCACACTCTCCTGTGATTGATCCTTATCCTTCACCTATTTTACATATACCTACTCTTCCCTAACTGTTTTTTTTTTTTTACTGTCCTGCCCACCTTTGAGTGGTGTCTTTGTTTTAGCTTTTTTGCATACTCAAACCAATCAGCACACACTCCCCCATTCTGAGCCCGTAAAAGCCCAGACCCAGCCACACTGGGAGAGAAATCACCCAATGTGGCTAGCGGGGGTGGAGGGGACCACCCTCATGTCCCCTTTCTGCTGAGAGCTGTTTCACTGCTCAATAAAATTATTCTCCACTCTCCTCACCATTCAATTGTTAGAGTAATCTCATTCTTCTTGGACATAGGACAAGAACCTGGGACCTGCCAAAGAGCTGGGGTGAAAGGAGCTGTAAGCTGTAGTCCTCTCCATTGCTGGCACCAGGCAGGTGTGGAGCTGGGCCAGTCCTAGAACCATGGGTCAGAGCAGTGTGATGGGAACAAATAAGCAGAGGCCTGCCAGCCACAGAAGTGGAATTCTGGCTAGCAAAGCAGGGCCAAGAAAAATCTCATTTCATTTCTACATGGCAAGAGCAGCATAATACCTCCATTGTCTTAATTAAGGTTTAAGGTAACTCTTCTCTTTGTCATAATGTTATGTGGGATATCTTTGATCATCTTAATATCTCAAAAAATAAAAAGTTGAATATTACAATAATTATATTTCACTAATTTCCCTGGTGAACTGAAAGTAGCAAGCAATCTAGATACCTTGGTAATAATGTAGATATAGCTTGGTAAATGATTGCATGTCAGAGAGAGGAAGATATAGCCTAAAAAGTTCCTGGCTTCCCATGTTAGCAAAAGTTCTAGGAATCCAGTAGTTGTGGGGATATTGGAGTATTTTTCTGAACAGAGTATATTCTGAACCACATGATGCAAAAAAGCCAAATGTTTGTGGTTATGCCTCTGATATTTGGAGGCAATATATACTATATTCAGGCATATTGTTCAGATTCACTTATTATATATCCTAGAAGTCTGGCTATTTTCAGTAATATCTGAGGCAAAACAAAAGCAAACAAAAAGCTCTATAGTAGGTAGAATAGCTCTTTTCCTACTTGGGCAACATGGCAAAGCAGCTGTTCTTTTCCCACTTTGGCAACATGTCAGAGCAGACCCAGTGCTCTCAGTAGCATTGTTGTCAAGTGTAAATGCCAGAGAAAGTCTTTGCCACACTCCAACAGAGAAGTTCAAAATTTTGTAACTATAGTTTTTTGAGAAAGATCATGCTAATGTATTATAACTTTCTAATCTAGAAAATCTACCTATTGGGTACTATACTCACTATCAGGGTGACAAGATTCACATTTCAGACCTCAGTATCACACAGTATTCCCATGTAACAAATCTACACATATACCCCTGTATCTAAAATAAAAATAAATTTTTTTTTTTAAGTAGTTTCTGCCCAATACTGGGCACTAGCAGACACTAAATATCACAGGATATTACGGTACCTACCAGGAGCTGTATGTTATCTGATCAAATCAATCACAAAATTAGACTTTGATAGCAGATGTTTTTTCATGTAACAGAATGGAATAAGTGAGACCAGGTCTAATCAGGTCCAGAAGGTGAAACAAAGCACATAAGCAGTTGGCTGAAGCTTCCTAGGTCTTTTCTCCTACTTCATTTCCTTTCTTTCAAGCTACATTTTTGGCTTCATGAGGAATTTAATCTTACAAGAAAATGGAGAAGATAGAAAGGCAAATTGAAAATGAGAAAGCAGTGATTAAGAAATTAATATCTGACAAAATTGAATTAAAAGTGAAATATATTAATTAAAACAAAAAGACACATAAGAGTGACAAAAAAAAAATCCATAGCAAAGTTCTAAGTATCATTAATCATTTAGATAGCCGCAAGAATTCACTAAGCATAGCAAAAGAAGTCTAAGGGAAAAACAGTGTGAGCTTAATTGTAATATGAAAGTTAAAATCACCTCTTAGTATATGGAATATCATGTAAGAAAGAGTAAACTAAATTACTGAACTTAATGAAATTAATATATCTTTGGTTCTGAATATAATAAATATATCTACTTTCAAGCTCCAAATACGTAAATAACAAGGCATACGTTTACCAAACCAGAAAAAAAACTGGAATAGTTAAATTTATAGTTTAAATTTAAAGTAAAATATTCTGAACAAACACTTAATGTAAAGCTATAGCTAACAGAAAAAAAGGAAAAGGAATAAACCCAAAGGTATCAAGATATTTTTAAAAGCTTTATTAAAACACTTTTGATTTAAAATTGGACTTTCTAATTTCAGTTCCAAAATACATATAGTAGAGCTATATCAACCTAAGAGGGAAAGCCACACCTTAACATACTTAATTACTATTTAATTAGTAAATATATAATATGAAATGATGATTTTATTGACACAAGTTGCAAATACATATCTGAGTGTTTTCATTTTGTGTTGCTTCTGTAACAAATTACCATAAAGTTAGTGGTTAAAACAATAGACATTTATCATCTCAGGAGTCTGCAGATCAGAAGCATAGATGGACTTAGCTAGGTTCACAAGGCCTAAATCAAAGTGTCAGCTGGCCTGGGCTTTTATCTCGAGTATTTGAGAAAGAATCTGTTTCCGTGCTCTTTACATTCATTGGCTGAATTCAGTCCCGCAAGATTGTAGGACTTGCTGTCAGCTGGGATTCCTTCTCATTTTCTAAAGGCTGACTGCATTGCATCCTTGGCTTGCGGCACTCCCCATTTTGAAAACCAGCTGTAATACATCAGATTCTTCTTGTACTTCAAATGTCTCTGCCTTTCCTTTCTGTCACATCTCTCTGACTTTTATTTGGTCCTCATCTGGGAGATAACTTTTATTTTAAGAGCTCATCTGATTACATTGGTCTCATACAGATCACTTGGGGTAATTGTCTAATTTTAATATAAACTGACAAGCAACCTTAATTCCATCTGAAAAATCCCTTTTGCCATGTAATTGAACATATTCATGAGTGTGATACTGGTTATGAGAGGTGGCAGAGGTCTAGGGCCAAAATTCTGCCTACCACGCTGGACAAGACAGTATTTATTTTCATCATTTCTGCTCTGAAAACTAGGCAAAACTAAATAAATTATGAAGAGAAAAAACAAAGAATACCTTAGCTAGTTCAGAAAGTATGATGTGATTTCTCCATGGATGAGAAATTGAAAATACATGCAAATCAATGAGCACGTCTGAAAGCATAAAGCATTCTGGGCTACAGTTGTGCCCTATTATGAAGCTGCTGTCATTCAAGCATTCAGCTGTCATAGGGTAAAGGGGATACAAACTGCTTCCCTTGAGAGGGGAGCTGTAGTCAAGTTCACTTTACTATAGCAAATGACTGTGTTCATGTTTCCTTTTTGAAAAACTGCTGATAAAATTATACAAAGATTGCTGTCTGGGATGTGGCTTATAGCAACTTTTGTTCTAGAGGGCTAAGGAGACACAGATACCACTTCTTAATGAATCTAGCTATCTCTTAAAATCCAGTTTGTCACTATGACTTCTAGTTCTGAAAAGGGTCTTAGAGGCTACGAGAAGATAACTTGGTTAACGATTTTTTTATATTTCTAAATAAAAGAGTAGATTTGTAATTTTCTCAACACAAATAAATAATAAATTTTTGAGATAATGGATATCCCAATTACTCTGATTTGATCATCACACCTAGTTTGATTGTATCAAAATATCACATGTTCCTCATATATGTACAACTATTATGTATCCATAAAATTAAAAGAAAAAAAAATCTCATTAATGAGAGTTAATTTCAGGTCAAATATAATGAAAAATGAAAAGTGGATTACCTGAGGTCAGGAGTTGGAGACCAGCCTGATCAACATGGAGAAACCCCATCTCTACTAAAAATACAAGATTAGCCGGATATGGTGGTGCATGTCTGTAATCCCAGCTACTTGGGAGGCTAAGGTAGGAGAATCACTTGAACCCAGGAGGCGGAGTTTGCGGTGAGCCAAGATCATGCCATTGCACTCCAGCCTGGGCAATAAGAGCAAAACTCCCTCAAAAAAAAAAAAAAAAGACACATAGAAACTCTATGCCCTAAATGATGAAACAAATGCAAAATTCCAAAATGAATGAAAAAAACATAAAACCAAGATAATTCAGTGGAATGGTTTTATTATAAATGCATTATACAATGTAAAATAAGTATAATCCATATTTTTGAAATTAGTGATGACACAACTCCCTTATAAATTAAAAGACTTGTACAATAAAAACAGGCAAAACTAAATAAGAACTTATAGATTTGTCTAAAAGTCTAAAATGTGATACATAGTAAAAATTTAATAGAGGGGATGAACTCTAGTTTAAGCACAGGGAGAGAGAGAATTTATGAGTTAGAAGATAATTTTGAGAAATTCATTTAAAATTCAATAGCAAAGTTTAAATAAAATATGAAAACATCTGGCAAGAAGGAGAAACTGATAGACTACAATACATTTTACAGGATTTCGAGAATAAAACATCAGAAAGAATAAACTACAGACAATATATAAAAAGGTAATTGGCAAAACATCTCTAGTATTTAAGACCTTTGTGTTCTCAAATCAAGAGTTTACCCCAATAACTTAGAAGAATAAACTTATAAACCCACCCCAAGAAACTTTATACTGAAGATACAAAAAAGCAGGAAAACCAGAGACAATTGCAGCGATCAGAGAAAAGCAAATTGCCTAGAAATTAAAGGTAATTTAATTGACAACATATAGCTTATGAATACCAAGACAAGAATTTTAAAATATTTTCCAAATAATAATGGACAAATAATAACCTTCAAATTGTATAGTTTATATAAAGTGTAAAATTTTATTTTTATTCATGAGAAAATGAATACAAAATAATAACGTCTATAATAGTAAGAGACAAGAGCACTTTAGCCACAGACTCTGACACAATAGGCTATTAAAAATATTTTTTGCAGGTATGAAAATGAACCACAAAACAGAAGAAATAAAATAGAATCAAAACTTCAGAAACTGACATACTATTTCAAAAAATTGTCACCTATTGAATGTAAAAATAATCACTAATTTGTTTTGTCTTCAGGAACATAGCATAATTAAAACTCTAACAATAATATGAGAAATTGGAGATATTTACTGAGTAATTAAAGGACACTATGTTTGGAAGATGTGACATAAAAACAACTTAAGTGTCAATTCATAGACGAATGAATAAAGGAACTGTGGAATATATATTTACACATATACATAATGATATATTATCTAGCCTTATAAAAGAAGATCCTGCCATTTGCCATAATATGTATAAACCTGGAGGACATGATGTTAAGTGAAATTATCCAGACATGAAAAGAAAAATATTGCATAATCTGTTTTTTAAAAAAGTACAATATGCAGAGATAGAGAATAAAACAATGGTTAGTAGATTAGATTCCTGATTAGATTAGATTCTCATGAGGAGTGTAGAATGTAGATCCCTCACATGCACAGTTCACAATAAGGTTCATGCTCCTATGAGAGTCTATTGCCTTCACTGATCTGACAGGAGGTGGAGCTCAGGCAGTAATTTGAGTGATAGGGAGCAGCTGTAAATACAGGTGAAGCTTCCTGGCTCACCCACTGCTCACCTCCTGCTGTGCACCCCAGTTCGTAACAGGCCTTAGACTGGTACTGGTCCAGGTTTTGGACTCCTGCCGTAACATAATAGTGTATATCATAAGTATACATAGTAAAATTCATTTAAAAAATAAATGTTGAAAGATGAAACATTTTTGAACAAAAAATTAAATCTATGCAAATATATGAATGTATGTGTGGTACCCAGTGTGTGTGGTAAGTAGGTAATGCCTCCCTTTCCTCCCCTAACTTTGCAGGTTTTGACTGTAGGAACCTTTGAATATGTTCCTGCAATTAAGGCAAAAGGGACTTTGCAGATGTAATTAAATTAAGGATCTTGAAAGTGAGAGATATTTCTGAATTATCTGGTTGACCTAATGAAATTCCAAGGGTCTTTATAAGAGAAAGAAGGAATCAGAAAGGTAAGAGAAGGAGATGTGACACTGGAAACCGGGGGTCAGAGAGAAAGACAGAGATGTAAAGATACCATGCTGTGGCTTTGAAGATGGAAAATGGGTTTGAATAGAGATTCTTCCCTATAGCCTCCAGAAGAAATTCAACTCTATGAAAACCTTAGACACCTTCAAGCTTCTGACCTTCAGACCTGTAAGATAATAAATTTATGTTGTTTTAGACCACTAAAGTTGATGGTGATTTGTTATAGCTGCAATAAGAAACTGAGGCATTTTAACTCACCACCCATTAAATATGGGCTAGGCATTGTGATTTACTTCCAAAGAGTACAATAAGGAATTAGTGGTGGAGGGGAGGGTGTGGGAATAACTTCACAGTGAAGAAATCAAACAAACTTTCCCTCTGCTTGTGACCAAGCTTAACAAAACCAATAACAATAAGTCATGTTGATAGTATGTACCCTTAGTATGATATAATAATAACAGCATGTAACCTCTGTGGTTTCTTCTCCAGAGCCTGTATCGCCAATCTAATTATGAAAACTATTATGAGATAAGTCCAAATTTTAGGAACTTCTACAAAATATTAATCAAAATCTTAAGGTCATCAAAAGCCAGGGAAAAATCTTAAGGTCCCTCAAAAATCTTAAGGTCATCAAAAGCCAGGGAAGTCAGAGAAACTGTCCCAGCAAAGAGGAGACTAAAGATAATTGGCAAAACAATGTGGTATGGTATCCTAAATTTGATCCTGTGATAGGAAAATAACATTAGATGAAAACTTAGAAAAAAAGCCTCATAAAGTACCGGCTTTACTTAATAATTTATCAGTATTGGTTCATTAGTTATGACAAATATGTTATATTAATGTTAGATGATAACTATAGTGAAAACTCGGGTGTATATAAACTCTGTGTCGTGTTGTCTTTGCAACTTTTATAAAAATCTAAACTATTTCAAAATGAAATGTTTATATACATACATGGCATATGAGATAAATACCCAAAATAAAACAAGGAAGAAATTTTGTTAATCATGTGTCATGCAAAAACTAGCTAAATATCATTAATGCAAAAATAATTATGTCAGATTTGGAAAATATAAAGGGTAAATAATTAATAGGTATGAAGTAGAATAGCATATACACACACACATAATCACCTAAATGTTTACATAATTGTAGGCAGCATGAACTATAAAAATGAGTATAATGCTGACAAATTAAAATGAGAAAATAATGAAACCTCTAAATCAGTGAGATACTTCCATAGTAATACTTCATAAAATCCAACAATGGAACTACAGTGGCATATAATAAGAACTTGTTTCTCTCACAGATGTGGGTTGACTGGAGATCAGCTAATTCAGGGTGAATTTGTAACCAGACCAAAGTTTGGTTGCAGAAGCCAGAGACAAAGTTTGTTGAGAGGAAAAGCAGTTTTAATCAGAGAGCCAGCAAACCGAGAAGACGGCCAACTAGTGTTCTAAAGTGCCATTTAAAATTCTGAAATGTATCATAATGTTTATAAAGAGAAACTTGGTATGGGAAACATGCTGGAGATGTGCGTAGTACAGGGGTTATGTGTCTTGTTCCTATGGCTCTCTTGGGTAATCACACATCCAGAGATCTGGTTGATGTTATCCACGATGGTGAACTAATTGTTTACAGCAGCCCCTAAGCAGGAGGATTCTGCACTGGGGACTCAGTTCTTGGTTTGTTTCAAGATTATCCTCTTGGATTTCTTAAGCAAGATCATAATTAGATAAGCACGCATTGCCATAAAGAAGTGTCTAGAGAAGGAAGTAATGAAGAGGTGAGAGTGGAAGGAAGAAAATGTAAGTGGATGATTAAAGTATATGTTTAAAAAC
Source organism: Rhinopithecus bieti (assembly GCF_001698545.2). Classification (NCBI taxonomy): domain Eukaryota; kingdom Metazoa; phylum Chordata; class Mammalia; order Primates; family Cercopithecidae; genus Rhinopithecus; species Rhinopithecus bieti. The sequence goes on from NW_016813148.1 coordinate 734,352, forward strand.
TGTGGTAACCCATTACAGATTCAGTGTGGCAGCTCTGTTTGAAGCTGCAATTGCAGCTGAGCTTGCATTATACAGATAATCAAGTCTAGTGTTCTCCACAAGTAATCATTCTAGTAACAGCAGTTACCTGGGAGAAGCACTGTTCTTGGAATGGGGAATAATTAAGGGGCAAGCCCCATTGTACAAGCCTTTTACAAGCTCCTACTTATACAATGTCTGCTAACATCACATAGTTTAAAGCAAGTCAAGTAGGTAAAGTGTCACAAAAAAACTTACTTCCCTCTACAGGAAGACCTACAAAGTTACAAACTCATGGAAATGAAAAGGGCAACTAATGGTTAGGCAATCATTCAATTTTCCATAACTTCCAATATAGCCATAGATGAGCTTACCTCTCTCTGAAATGCATAGTAATAGATTAACCCAACTCTCTCTGATGAAAACATACCAAAGACAAGGAAGTATTGAATACTGCAGTTATCAAACTTGACTTAATGGAACCTATAAAACATAACATCAAACAAATTTTGAACTTTGAGGTGGTATTTTTATAGTTCGGCCATTTATGGAGACATATAGAAATCAGCAAGTGTTAAACAATCAGAGTTCACAGGCCATTTTTACAAAGCAGTTAAACTATACAGCAACATAAACAAAAAATTTGAAACCCCCAAGAAAACAGCTTCAAGAAACTAAAAGCGGATTTTCAAAAGTGTTAAGTCACTAGCAAACCATATAATGTAAAAGAGAAAAGTACAAAACATTAAGGAGAAAAGCAATAGTTTTAGCGAATATTGATATTTTAAATATAAGATTAAAATAAATTACATTATTTTAATAAATTTCAAAACAAAGCAAAACATTTTCTAGACAAATTAAAATTTATTCAAAAGGTATAGACAATATGAATAAGTAAAAAAAAAACACTAATAAAACAAATCAATGTCCTCATATTTAATTGAGGACAATGCAGATACAAATTTATATGATAACATGAAGATGAAAGAAGATAATTCATAAAAACTCTTAGTATACTATTGGCACAAAATATGTGCTTTAACAAAATATATCATTATTGTTTATTGTCACATGGGAGTAGGCCTGGACATTTGCACTCACAAATTCTTATTTTTTTCCACACAGTTTCCTTCTTTCTTGGTCAAAGGCAGAAGTCCTTTAAGTCTCAGCCCTCTTGGTCTTAGGTTTCATGGAATCTATCAGTGTCCACAGGCTTCACCATTCTGTTTTTGTTTTTTTGTTTGTTTGTTTGTTTTAGTAACTAAGTCAAAATGATATATCTTGTTCCCTTTTGCATTTGTCCCTATACATATTTAATCTCCCCCTAAAAATAAGTGGCAAATATGATTCTTGTGTACAATTCAGGGATTCATCAGTTCTGGTACCATAACTACCAACACTGTCAAAGTTACACACTGGTTTCTCACAGCAGAAGCACATTGCTATCAGCAAACACATAGCCAGAGCCACTGGATTGGAGTAAAACAAAGTGCTTATCGTGGAGTTAGGAGGTAAAGGGAGTGTTTTTTTTTTTTTTTTTTTTTTCGTGGGGGGGGGGAAGAGAAACATTATGCAGTTTGTTTGGTAAAAAGAGCTACCCCACCACATTACGCTACTGTGCTGGAGAAAGTTAAAATATAATGCTATTTAGGAAACAGTCCAGGAAAGCAAGAAATAGTTGCAGCTAGTCATTATGTACAACACACTTCCTTAATGTTATAAAATATTAATTATTTTAAAATAATTATTTTATCTTCAATTATAATTCATATTATATGTTATAATGTATTTAAGTATAAATATATTTGTATTATATAAGTATAATTCAGACTATTTGAGTCTCTTAAGTATATGGTTACTATATGTTTGTTCTCCTGACCCCAAGCCTTAACAGTGATTTAATGTAGACTAGAAACAAGGACTGTCTTCCAAAAAGGACATAAACAATGATGAGCTGGGAAGGTGATGAATCACACAAATTTGGTTTTACTGCTTCAAAAATATGCTTAATAAAAGGAATCAAACACTATCTTCTTGAAAAATTACTCTCCATTGGGTAATTAACTATGAGTTGACGGTTCTAGTATCCAGGGTTATTTGTAATTTATGGATTTATTATCAATTTTTCTTGCTGGTACAATCACTTCAAAAAGCAAAACCTCAATTTGATCATATTTAAAGTCCCAAAGTTACCATAGTCATATTATAGTTTATCTTAGCATGCCCAATTTTCACACCAATTATTCAGAGCTACATTTTCCATCCAACATGAAAAATGTCCATAGGCCATATCAGTTTTTAGTTTTCTTTACCTTATCTAGAGATAAGACCCACCCATGTGGTTTTAGAATTACATTATGTAAGTGACCATGTTAATGAAGCAAGAAGTCAATTCTATCCATTTTAAAGCTTTAACTGGTAGAGTTTGTTCAAGGCATTTAAAATGTTCTTTGCTGTTTGAGCAAAGCTAAGCTATGGAGCACATTACAAATAAAACACATTAAGTAGAAATAAACTTTTTAAGAAAGAAGTTTAAATGCAGCTAAACTATAGTGAAGGGAAAAACTTTTAAAGCTACCCTCAAGATTTCTGTAAAAGATTTTAAATTTGTGAATACAAATACAGTGGCAGGCATGTCTGTTTCATGTTATTATATGATCATTAGTATTATTGTATTCTTGCTAAGTATATCTAAGAGTTGCTTATAGCATGTCTTTTTTTTAGTATAATATAAAGGTGTCATTTTGATCCTGGGAAATGTGATACAAAAGCTTTGCCAACATTTGAGTCAAATGGTACGAAATTTGTAATTCATGTGATCACATTTTCACACGGAAAAGAAAGGCAGTTCAAAATCTTGACACCAAGATGAAACATGAAAAATCAACTCAGGATATGTTGATGTATAGTAAAAATTTATTGCATTATCATTTGCAATTGGAAGACAGATATCCTGAGAGTAGTATATGTACTAGACAGTTCTGATAATATTTCTGATCAGTTTCTTTAGAAATGTGATGTGTTATTTTAATTAGATCACGAGTTTGTTCTATGATGAACCAACGCACAGATTGGTATTATCTTCTATATTTCTCTACATTGTAACATCTGCAAAATATGGAAGTATGAAAGACAATTTATGAAATTCTTATGGAATAGGAACATAGAAGTGATTGTGTCCAAGCACATTAGTGTATGATATTTCGTGACAAAGCTTTCTACAAAGAAGGATGTTTTATGAAACCAACAATGGCTGAATAATAGCAAGGCTGTTTATTGATCTTTGGGAAATGCAGGTTAAAAAGAATGTTTTTTTTTAACATTTGTAAAATGAAGAAAGGAAGTCTTAATTTACACTGTTGATAATAATGCACCTAGCATCCCTGTGTTAGTAACAACATCTGAAGTTCTAAAACAATGTTTTCTATTAGAAATCCTTTATAATATTGGCTGATACATGTGTAATTTTCTTTCACATTTAACAAAGCCAAATGTCTAATCTTTCAGTGACTTAGTAGATATTTTACTTCAGAAAAGAGATATCTTTATTATTGTAAAGATATTTTGCAGAGAGATAGGCAAGAAAAAAATATGTGAAAACAACTGTTTGTCTACAAACAACAGATGTGAGACACTTCTAACTTATTATCTGAATCAGTAATATCCAGGCTTAAGAATGGTATTTAAACTATACTTTGCATTTGCTTATACAAATAAACTATTTCAGTGGAGCATAGTTAGCTATCTGATCATAATTAGAGTCAGAATTTTTTGTATCCACAGACTCAGGAGCTACAGGTGTACATCTATTATGCCCTGTTTTTCCATAGCATATGTTGGTGGTTGAAATGACCAATGAGAACACATGGATACAGGGAGGGGAATATTACACACCGGGGCCTGTCAGGGTTGGGGGTGGGTAGGGAAGGGATAACATTAGGAGAAATATCTAATGTAGGTGATGGGTTGATGGGTGCAGCAAACCACAATGGCATGTGTATACCTATGTAACAAAACTGCACGTTCTGCACATGTAACCCAGAACTTAAAGTACAATAATTTAAAAAAACAGAAATGGAAATGTGGAGTTACTGGATCTCAACATAGCAAGCTAGCAGATAGATATCTGACAAGAAAATATTTAAATGTTCCATCGCAGTTCCGCTGCTTTGGACAATGCACCAGTGAATGCTGTAATATCATGAGATGTTAGATGTAATGCTGCAGCATATTACTGTGGGGCTAAGTTATTCCAATAAAATTTTAGAGAATAAGACAGAGGATATTACAGGCCCTGGAGATAGTTTTCTTTTAGAACCCTATAACTGGTTCTTATTGATTATCCAGGTAAACTCATAACAAAATTAGTCCATACCAACTTGATATTTTTCATGCTCTTTGACTAAGGACTAACTTAAATGTCTCCTAAAATTTATATTATGATTCTTTTATTTCCATTCCAATTAATTTAGTTTTATGCATTTCAATGTTTTCTTTTCACATGCCAAGAAATATTTTCTCATCATAATTTTGTTGAATGAGTGAAAAACAGTTGAATGATCAAATAATAGGAGTGTGAGTCCCATTATTCATTACATCTTCAAGGTTCTAGGCTGTAAAATCCATGAAGAATTTGCCATAAATAGTGAAAAACTTAGCTGTTAAGGAACATCAGTGTGAGATATTCTGCAATCTGGTTATGTGACAAAATTGACTATTTTTTTATCTTAATTGACATGATTGCTTCATTGCTGTGTAGAAACGGACATACTTTCTCAAGGTATACTGTTCAGGAATTTGAAATTTTCCCTATCTACTTAAATAATATTTGTTTCAAATTCCTTAAACACTAACTCTCTACTTTTGTAAGGCTCTCAGCATTTTAACTCATGTTTATTTATGTACATAACATCTTCCTCTCAAAATTGAAAACATTTCACATATAGCATCTGTATCTGTTTTATTATTTGAAAGTCAACACTGCCTTACAGCACCTTGAAGAAGGAAAGGGAAGAGGGAGCAATATTTTCCTATGCATTTGTCAGTCCAGGAAATTGTCTCTACATTTAGTCTCATTGTAATAAGGATCAAATACTTGACATCAGGAGATAAGCAATACTATTGCCATTATACACAGAGTAATTCGTTAGTTACACAAAGAACAGAGTCACTATTTTCCAATAAAAGTATATTTTACTTTGTCTTTTATATTTGGCCTACCCTTGTTATCTTTAAAAGATATTTTTTGGAAAAAATAATGCCAATTCATTTGAAAAGTAATAGTAATCATGGCTAGTTTAGTATAGACAACTTTGTCAAAAAATGTGTGTATTTTCTTTTAAATAAATGGTATTTTCTAAGAACAGATACTGGGGTGAAGTGAAGTTTAGTTCTTTTATTCATTTTCCTATATGTTTTAAATTAATTTCTAATAGAGAATCTGTACCGTTGTGCCAAATTTTATTTTAAGGAGAAAAGAAAGTAATTATGCTTCTACATGTTTTAACAAATGAAGCAGGTTATTTTATCCTTGTGTCTTAAGCTGTAATCGTTGAGCCATTATAGTATAATGAATACTTTTCTTCCAGGCTATTTAAATGATCTTCTCAATATATAGAAAAGGAATTACAAATGCAGACAAGTTCCTGGGAGATTCTATTTAGAGAGACGATAGCACCTGTTTCTTTCCCCTTTCCTCTGTAGTCACAATAACAAAAGCATGGTTAAAAGAAATGAAGACTGCATTAAGAGAAATGTATCTAACAGGACAAAACATGAAAAAGTTGGTTTTACATGTGATGTGAATGAGGTCTAGAAGAATAGATGCAAACCAGTCTGAACTTCATAAAAAATAATGAATGTTTCCGCAAAAAATGCAAAAGAAATCGGATTCCGAAGCTACAAGTTTTTATTGCCAGGAGGACTGCTTTTCAGAAGAAGCCTGCATCTGTTGTAAACAGACCAGACGGATATGCCCAGAAATAGAAAGCTTCAAAGAGAGAGTGTGATTCACATGTTTTGCTTTAATAGAAGTATCAAGCTTTCTTTTGAAGTAGATCGGTCTTCGAAGCAGGTGTCCTAAAGGTGCCATCAGACTACTGAAAGTCAGCCATTGTTTGAAAGCTTGCCAGTTTGAAGGCCATTAATTGACAAGCTGTGAAAGTCCAGCATCACAGGAAATGGAATTATACAAAGGGGTGAGCCTTGATTCCTCGCACCTCACCCAGAGAAACAGTAGAGGGAGCTGCCAATCTTTCAAGACTGAAGTATATGCAGTGTGCAGTTTTAACGATCATCCTCTGATAATTTCACTAGGCAAAAATCAGTATAATGTCTTTAATTGCTTTATGGCTTTTGATTTGTATTATTTTCTCAAACTATCAACACAGAATTATTTTGGAGAAGAAAAAAAGAAACAAAATAGTTTCTTCTCACAGATGATTCCTAGTTTCTGAATTTGTGTGGTGGCCAAAATATGACCCTGTGCCTTTCTGGTAAGGGCAAAAGGCAGAGTTAAGTTCATCTGAACCATAGGTATTGCAGGGCTATTCCAATTCCTTCTTGTCTGTAAGGATTATATTTTAGGTGTAAATATAGTTAAATTTCTCCTCCATTTTTGAGAATGAGCCTCAGAAGTGCAGCAGTATTTGAAATAGGGCCCATTGAATGATTGTGAAGATTTTGTTACAGATATTGTTAAACACAGCAATATGATTATTACACAGTACCAGAAATATTTATTCAGTGTCAACTGCAACTTGAGATGAGGTGCATATCATCCCAGTCTTCACTTGACTGCTAATTGCCCCAGGCAATCCTTCTGGAAATACAACAGAATTGTAAACTACAAAACGGCAGAAAACCTGGCAATGCTAAACGGTGAGAAAGCCTCCTAAGAACGCAAAATTGGTTATTAGAAAATTCATCTGTCTCCCATGGAGCAATTTAATGTGGTGCCTTGACATCTAGCATGTTCTCATTGTATTTGCTGAGTGAGAAAATATCTTGGTAGATTATGACCTTATTGCTCTGACTTCTATCCTATAAACAGTTTTAAAATTAACAAAAAAATGGTCATTCCTCATTCCCACTACTAGCATTTTATTTTATTTTATTTTATTTTTTCAAAACTATGACCCATTTCTCTACTCTGCTGCATCAAAGTAGGACCAGGAATAGTAAAGATATGGGATTATTTATATTTACATTCATATTTGTATGAAAGAAAATATTGAATAATCCCTTTTAAAATGTCAGAACCTGAAAAGTTCTATGTGGAATGTTTTAAATAACAGGTACACCTGCAAGCCTTGCACACAAGGTGTACACTTCTGCAATATTTGGGGTAATGGTGCCATATCATTTGAAGACCTATTTCTAACTTGAAACTATCAAGATAATCTATTTGAACTGCTATTTTATTTTTAGAATGAATATAAGCAACCACAAACTGAAATATTTTCAAATCACAATTTAAGATTGTTTTTTCAAGCAAACATTATCTGTAATATCTTTTGGATCACAGAGCATTCTCAAGTCATAGTTATTCTGGTTTTAAATACACTTGAATGATTTCTTTGCAAATGGTATCTATTTAACTTTATATTTTGAAATGAATTTGAATTTCTTTGAAGAAGAGTTGCAAAGATAGTACAGGGGCAATTCATGTACGCTTCACCCAGTTTCTCCTACTTTTAACAGTTACATAATTATGGCATATTTATCAAACCTAAGATATTAACATTGGTGCAATACTATTTGCTAAACTACAGACTTTATTCATAATTCCCTAGTGTTTCCACTAATGTCCTTTTTTCCTTCCAATATAAAATGTAGGACATCGTTTTCCTATAATGGTCATATCACCTGTCTCCTCAACCTCTCACAATTTCAAAGTCTTTTTCTTTCATGACTGACATTTTGAAGAATACTGCCAAGTTACTTTGCTGAATATGAGTGTGTCTGTTTTTTTATGAATAGAATAAGGTTATGAATTTTAGGGAGGTATACTTCAGAGATTATGTGGCTTTCTCATCATATCATATCAGAGAGTACTGGGAAAATGATTCATCAATGATAATGTTTACCTTAATCATTGAGTAAGGTAATAACTACTAGGTTTCTCTACTGTAAACTTACTATTTGTTTCTATTTTCATTATCTGTTAGAAGTGAGTCTCTAAAGTCAGCTGTACTCAACGGGCTGATTAGATTACAGTATTTCTTCGTGCAGTTTCTTCATGAGTTCATGAGTTTTGTGCTTTGGATTCTTTCAGTTTCTTGGATCCAGAAAAATTCAGTTATCATTTCTTTAAGTATTTCTCCCCACTCTTTCACCCCAATTTGGAGACTTCAATTACAAGGATGCATAAAGTTGTTCCATGGTTCACTAATGTTTTGTGTACATACAGTTTTTATTACATATTATAGGAGTTATATAATATACTGAAATATATATTTATGTATAAAGATGTATATTTTTAACTTTATTTTAGATAGCTGATATTTCTATAATTTTGCATTTACTAATGTTTTATTTTGTAACATCTAATCTGTTATTAACTCATCTAGTTTTTTTTTCTCAGTCATTGTAATTTTCATCCTTAGATTTTCATCCTTAGATATTTGAATATAGGTATTCTCAAGTTATAATAACTCTTTCTAAATATCCTTGTTGGCTAAGTCTAGTGACTGTGTCAGTGGTGAATCTGTGTCACCTGATTGATTTTTCTTGCAACAATGGGTCATACATTCTTCCTTGTATGCAAACCTAGCACTTTTTTATTGGATGCCCAACACTGTATATTTTACCTTGTTGAGTGTGGGATGATTTTGTATTTCTGGACTTATCTTTGAACACTTTTGTTCTAGAACACTTTTATCCCTAAGGTTTTGCTGAACATATTTTTCAGACAGGACAATAGTTATTGTTTAGTCTTCAGCTAACTGTTCTCTTTTAAATATTCTTCCTAATAGCCTGTGAATTATAGGTGTTCCAGAATGTTTGGTAGAAATAAGCAAACAGGAATAAAAATGTTAAAATAATAATAAATATATTTTTAGAAATTCTGTGTGAGTAATCAGGTACCATTTCCTCTTACCATTTTGTGTGATTTTCTTCTTGGCCATAGATACTTTCCTCATCACGTGTATGTGCTTATCAATATTTTTATGAATAATCTAGGGACATCCTTTGTTTACCTCCTGAGTTCTATCTCTGCAGCCCTCCTTTCTTCTACTCTGATCTATAGAGTCTTTCTAGCTACTTTCTCTTTCTTAGATGTCTAACCCTTTTTCAGTTACTCTGCTTCATTTGCCCAAGCTCCCTTTCATTGCATTGTGGTTTGAAAAAACTCTCAGGGAGTGAAACTGTTGCAATTATAGATTTCAGCTCATATCTGTTCCATCTCTCAGGGTCATTATGTTTTGTTTAATAATTCCCAGCTTTTAAAAAGTAATTATATTTTTATTATTCTCTAGTTGTTTCAAGTAGATAGATAAATCCAGTTATCTTATTCCAATATGGTCAAAGGTAGGATTTCTTAAACTTTTCTTGATTCCACATTAGATTGTCCTCTGAATGTATTTTAAACCTGTTATTAACTCTTTCTTTTTGTCCCAAAGTTGAACATGTCTCTATAACCTCTCTCAAGTTCCAAGTTCACTTTATCAGCTGCTGATCTATGCTGCCTTATAAATATCAAAAGCAGTTTGTCATAATATATATACATATCTGAAAAAATCCTATAAATCCAGCTTAAAATATTGAAATCAAATAAAGTCTATTGTCTGAGCATAATTGAATTAAACCAGAAATCAGTAAATAATGAAATCTAGAAAATCACAAATATTTGAAAAAAAACACAACAGATTTTTAAATATTTCATTGGTCAAACAATGCATTGGTCAAAATTTCTAACCTAATTTAGAAGTTAGAAAATATTTTGAGCTGAGCACAATGAAAGCACATTGTATAAAAATTTATGGTATGTTACCAAAGTGGTGCTAAGAAGAAACTCTATAGCATTTGTGTAAGTCAGTACTGGATGCCACAGTAAAAGTACCATAGCTTGGGTTACTTAAACAACCGAAATTTGTCATGATACTAGAGGCTGGGAAGTCAGAGATCAGGGTAGCAGCATGGTTGAGTTTGGGTGAGAATAATCTTTCTGCTTGTCAAATAGCCATCTTCTTCTTATATCTTCATATAGCAAAGAGTAGAGAGAGAAAACTCCAGCTCTAGTGTTTATTTATAAAAACACATTAATCTTATCATGAGGGCCCAACCTTCATGAACTGATTATTTCCCAGGGGCTCCATCTCCAAGTACCATTGCATTGGGGTTTACAGTTTCAATAAATGAATTTTGGGGGAGACACACTCAACCCATAGCAGCATTACATTATTATATTAAGAAAAAAAAAAAGCCTTAAATCAAGAATACAATCTATCTTAAGACAATAAAAAATATGGAAAATTAAAACAAAATTAAACAGGAAAAAAGTATCAAGATAATAAAAATAAATGAAATTGAACAAAAGAAAACCAATAGAGAAAACCATCTAAAGAAAAATCTGGTTTATAGTAAAAGAATCAATAAAATTGACAAGCTTTGTCCCAAATGACCAAGAAAAGATATATATATAGAGAGAAAAGAGGAGAACAGAAAGTACCAAGGTAATGAAAGAAAAATATCACTGCTGGCCCAATATAAATAAAAAATAAAATAATGGCATCTCTCAAGTAAATCTCTGTCCATAAATATGACAATTTATGACTGAACACATTGTTTGAAAGATGCTATTTATCAAAATTTATAAATAAACACACCAATAATTTATCCAGAAAAGAAAGTAAATTTGTAATTAAAATGTTGCAGTAACAATAAAACATGTTCAGGCCTAAGTAGATTCACAGAAAAATTGTGGCAAGTATGTACGGAAGGAATAATATTCATTTACATAATCTCTTTCACAAAATAGATGAAGAAGGGTGCTTTCTGAAACTTTTTATGAGACCAATACAATCCACACAATAAAACTAGAGAACATATTATAAGAAAACAATATTAGACCAATATTTCTAATTAATATAGAAGCAATTTTTAAGGAAAATATTAGCAAGCCCAAAGAAGGAACATATGAAACTATTGCTGTGTCATTACCAAATGGTATTTATCCTGGGTGAGCAAGAATAAATGCAATAGAAATGATTTAACATTCAAAAATCAGTATAGTTTACCATATGTAAAGACTCTAAGAATAAAAATTGCATGTGTATCTGAACAGATGCAGAAACAGTGTTCAACAAAATTTAACATCCATTCCTGATGAAAAACTTAACATGCTAATACTTGAAAGATAATTCCTAAACCTTTTAAATGTTATCTACACAAAACTTACAGAAAATACCATGTATAATGGTAAACACTGAACATTTTCCCTCTAAGATCCTAAATAAGGAAAGGATTTTCTGATTATAACTCCTATTCAGAATTATACTAGAAGTCATGGCTAGTCCAATTTGAAATAGAGCAGAAACAAAAGACATTCTGCTTTGGAAGGAAGATATAAAATTTTCAATATACATAGACTAAGCAAGTGTACACATAGTAAATCCGAAGAAATCAAAAAATGTCTTAAAACAAATAAGTCAGTTTATAATGTGTAAATTTTCAATATACATATATAAGCAATTGTACACATAGTAAATCCAAAGAAATAAAAAAAACTTAAAACAAATAAGTCAGTTTATAAATGTGGAAGAATAAAAGATCAGTATAATAAAATAAATAGCATTTATATATACTGGCAATGACTAATTGGACTTTTTTTCAATTTATAAACAGTACTACTTAAAATAGTACACAAAAAAACTTGAAATATGTAGATTTTAAACTAAGAAAATACATGTAAGATAGTGCTCAAAACTAACAAATACTAATGAAGAAAATCAAAATGTTCCTAAATAAATGAAATTATGTCATATGTTGGAATTAGAAGATATATTACATTTAAAACGTCAATTCTCTGAATATTTATAATATAGATTCAGTATAATTCAATCAAAATACACTAGGGTTTCATTTTGGTAGATACTGACAAGTTCATTTAAAAATTGTATTAAAAAAGCAATAGAAATATAATAGCTATAACAATTTCAGACAGGGAGGGGGTGGAGCAAGAGACCCAAATAGAACTCTTCAGGAATTATCCCTCCTGCCCCAGAACAACAAATTTAACGACTATACACATAAGAAAGCACTTTCATAAAAACCAAATATCAGGTGAGCAATCATAGTACCTGGTTTTAACATCATATCAAGGAAGTAGGCACTGAAGAGAGTAAGGAAACACAGTCTTGAATTGCTGACACCTCTTCTCTCTCTGGCAGCCACCACATGGCATGAAGAGAGAATCTGAATACTTGGGGAATGAAAAGGAAAATGACTGTGGGACTTTGTATTGGAACTCAGTGTTGCACTGTTACAGTAAAAAGCAACACAGAGCAGAATTCATCCAGTGCCCAAGGAGGGAACATTTACACCAGACCTACACAGATGGGAATCGTCCTTCCCAGTGGGCACAACTTGAGTTCCAGCTAGCTTCACCACCATGGGCTCAAGTGCTCTGTGATTCTAAATAAACTTAAAAGGCAGTCTAGGCCACAAGGACTGCAATTCCTGGACAAGTCCTGGTGCAGTCCTTGGCATATAGCCAGTGCACTTGGGGTGCACATGACCTAGTAAGAGAACAGCTGAGATGGCCAAGGGAGTGCTGTCACCCCTCCCCCAGTTCTGGACAGTGAAACTCACAGCTCCAGAGAGCTGTGAAGAAAGGAGAGGGAATTGTAAAAAGGACTTTGTCTTAGAATGTGAATAAAAGCTTATCCATAGTAAAATGAAGCACCAAGAAGAGCCTTAAAGCCTCTATTCTAGACCCTAGCTCCTAAATAGTGTTTCTAGACTCATACTAGGTCAGAAAGGATCCTGATGCCATGAAGGGAAAGATTCAGTTCTGGCAACATTCATCACTTGCTGACAGAAGAGCTATTGGGCCCTGAATAAACATCAGTTAACAGCCAGGTAGTAGTTGCTGTGGGTCTCGTGTGAGACCCAGTACTGTTCAGGCTTTGGGTTTGACGCAGCACATTCTCAGCTGTGGTGGCCACAGGGTGAAACTCCTTCGTTCTGAAGAAAGAAGAGAGAAGAATATAAAGGACTTTGTCTTGCAACTTGGGTTCCAACTTAAACACAAGAAAATAAAACACTGAACAGACTCCTAAAATCCCTAATTCCAGGCCTTAACTTCTGAATAGAATTTCCAGACATAGCTTAGGCCAGAAGGGAACCCATTGCCATGAACACAGAGACCAGGCCTCACAGGATTCACCACCTGCTGATTCGAGAGTTCTTGGGCCCTGAATAAACATCAGTGGTAGCCAGGTAGTAGTTGCCACTGGCAGGCCTGGGGAGTTTCTAAACTACTACCACTACCTGGCTACCACTGGGAGTTAGCAACTACTACAACTACTCCCTGGCTACCACTGAGAGTTGACAACTACTACCTGGATACCACTGGAGTTCTCCATTGGGAGAAACTCCTGCTTGAGGAAAAGAAAGAGAAGAGTTTAAAAAAAAAAAAAAAAAAAAAAGTATTTGTCTTAAAATTTGGGTACCAGCTCAGCCATAGTAAAGTAAAGCACCAAGTATATTCCTGAAGTTCCCAATTCCAGGACACAGCTCCCAGAAAGCATTTCTAAACACACACTGGACCAAAAGAGAACCTGCTTGCCCTGAATAAAGAGATACAGCTTTGACAGGATGCATCACCTGCTGACCGAAGAGCTCTTGCGCCTGGACATTGGTGACACCCTGGTATTAGCTGCTATGGACCTTGTGAGAGACTCAATACCATGTTGGCTTCAGTTGTGATCCAGCACTGTCCCAGTGGTGGTGACAACGGGAGTGCCTGCATCACCTTTCCCCCAACAGCAGGCAGTTCAGCATGGAAAGACAGACTCCATTTGTTTGGGGGAAAGTAAGGGAAAAGAAAAAGAGACTGTGCCTGGTAATCCAGGGAATTCTCCTCAGTCTTACTTAGGAGCACCAAAGTGCTGTTTCTATGAGTCTACAAGAGTTACAGCATTACTGGGCTTGGGGTACACTTTATACAGATATGGCTGTAGTGACCAAAGACTTAGATCACAACACTCAATTCCTTTTGAATACTTGGAAAGCTTTCTCAAGGAGGATAAATGCAAATAAGTACAAACTGCAAGGATTAGAATACATGCTTAATTTTTTAATGCCCAGATATTGAAAGACATCCAAAAGCATGAAGACCATTCAGGAAATTATGGCCTCACAAAACGAACTAAATAAGACACCAGTACCCAATCCTGGAGTGACAGAGATATGTGACCTTTCAGAGGGATAATAAAAAATAGCTGTTTTTGAGAACGCTAAATGAAATTTGAGGTTAAACAGGGAAAAAATTTAATAATCCTATCAAATAAATTTAACAAACAGATTTTTAAATTTTTTTTAAGAAATAGAGCAGAAATTCTGGAGCTAAAACACAATTCATGTACTGAATAATGCATCAGAATCTCTCAGCAGCATAATGATACTTTCAAGCGAAGAAAAAAAATAAGCCTGAAAAGAGGCTATTTGAAAATACATGGGCAGAAGAATCTAAAGAATAAATAATAATAAAAAATAACACCTACAGGATCTAGAAAATAGCTTCAAAAAAGCAAATTTAAGAGTCAGGGAGTACGTATGCAGATTTAGCTGAGTATATTGCATAATGCCGAGGTTTGGAGCACAACTGATTCTGTCAACCAGATACTGAGCATAATAGCCAGTAGTTTATCAACACTTGCCCCACTCTATTCCTCCCCGCTCTAGTAATCCCCACTGTCTGTATTTGCCATATTTATGCCCATGAGTACCCAGTGTTTAGCTCACTTTTATTTATTTTGTTTCCTATTTTTATTTACTTTTTTATTTTTGAGATGGAGTCTTGCTCTGTCACCTAGGCTGGAGTGCAATGGTGCAATCTCAGCTCACTACAGCCTCCGCCTCCCAGGATTAAGCCATTCTCCTGCCTCAGTCTCCTGAGTAGCTGGGATTACAGGCACCTGCCACCACACTAGGCTAATAATGTATTTTTAGTAGAGACAGGGTTTCACCATGTTGGCCAGGCTGGTCTTGACCTCCTGACCTAAGGTGATCTGCTTGCTTCAGCCTCCCAAAGTACGGCGATTACAGGTGTGAGCCACTGTGCCTGGCATATTTCTCATTTATAAATGAGAATGTGCAGTTTTGGTTTTCTGTTCCTGCATTAATTTTCTTAGAATGTCCTTCAGCTGCATCCATGTTGCTGCAAAGGACATGATATGATAATTTTTACATGGCTGTGTAGTATTCCATGGTATATTTCATGGTATATATGTACCATTTATGTTATGCATCCACCACTGATGGGCACCGAGGTTGATTCCATGTCATTGCTCTTGTGAACAGTACTGTAATGAACAAACAAGTGCATGTGTCTTTTTTCATTTGGATATATACCCAGTTATGAGATTGCTGGGTCAAATGGTGGCTCTGTTAAAAATTCTTTGAAAAATCTTTAAACTCCTTTCCACAGTGGTTGAACTAATTTATATGCTCATCAACAGGGCCTAAGCCTTCTGTTTTCTCCACAGCCATGCCAGGATCTGTTGTCTTTTGACTTTCTGCAAATAGCCATGCTGACTAGTCTAAGATGATATCTCATTGTAGTTTTGACTTACATTTCTCTGAAAATTAATGATGCCAAGTATTTAAAAAGATACACAGAATCAACAGACTTATAACCAGACTAAAAACAAAAGAAAAAATAAATAGAATCTGAAGTAAAAAAATATTACAGCAGACACCGAAGAAATTCAGAGGATCATTAGAGAGTACAGCAAACACCTATACGCCAATAAATTAGAAATACTAGAAGAAACAGGTGAGTTTCTAGGCATATAAAGCCTACCAGTATCGAATCATGAAGAAATCCAAAACATGGACAGGCCAATAACAAATAATTAGATTAAAGCAGTACTAAAGAGTCTCCCAGGAAAGAAAAGCCTATGACCCAGTGGCTTCACTGCTGAATCTTACCAGACATCTAAAGAACTAATACCAGTTCTACTCAAATTATTCCAAAAAATACAAAAGGAGGGAATATTTCACTCATTCTCTGAGGCCAGTTCTACCCTAATACAAAAACCAGACAGATATATCAAAAACAGGAATCTACAGGTCAAAATGTCTGATGAACATTGATGCAAAAATTCTCAACAAAATGCTAGCAAACCAAATTCAACAAAACATTACAAAGATAATTCATCTTGACCAAGTGTGATTTATCTCAGGGATGCAAGGATGGCTCAACATATGCAAATCAGTGAATGTGATACATTTTATCAACAGAATGAAGGAGAAAACTCATATGTCATTTCAATTGATGTTGTAATAGCATTTGATAAAATTCAACAGCATTTATTCATGATAAAAACCCTCAAAAAACTGAGGAAGGAACATGCCTCTACACAATAAAAGCCATATATGACAGACTCACTGGTAGTATTATACTGAATAAAGAAAACTTAAAGCTTTTCTCTGGAATCTGGACTATGACAGGATTTCTCTTTTTTTTTTTTTTTTTTTTTTTTTTTTTGAGATGGAGTCTCACTCTGTCTCCCAGGCCGGGAGTGCAGTGGCATGATCGAGCTCACTGTAGCTCCACCTCCTGGGTTCACACCATTCTCCTGCCTCACCCTCCTGAAGGATTCTCACTTTAATCATGATTAAACATACTACTGGAAGTCCTAGCTAGAGTAATCAGATAGAAAAAAAAGGCATATGAATTGGAAAGAAAAAAAGTCAAATGATTCTTGTTTGCAGATGGTACTTTTGCAGAATGTTTGTTTCTTAGTTAAGCTAAAAACGGATTCTTGTCACATGATCAGGAAGGATTAGGAATGAGGGAATACTGAAGGGTGAGTGGAGCAAAATTTATTGAGAAAAAAAGAAAACCTCTCAGCAAAGCGAGAAGGGTTCCTGCCAATGGGCTCCCACTCCACAGACTGAATTCCAGACCACCACACATGAGATGAAGAGGCCAGGCTCTTCCCCATGCACAAGGCATAAAATTCCCATGGTTTTACCCCATTTTCCCAATGTGCAGAAGGGCTGGAGATTTTCCAAGCATCCTCCCCCTTATCTGCCTCCTGCATTTATCATTCCTCCACCTAAAAATGTACATCTGACTGCCATTAAAATAAGGATAAGGATAAGGTCAAAGACTGATCTTAACTGCTTCCTGCTGACAGGGGCTCCTGTTTTGGGAAAAAGGTAGTCAGATTTCCCTTAGTGGCCTGTCCAAATGTCCCTGGTAAAAGGGGCCCTCACCTGAGGTCCCATTGCATGATCATTTGGAGTTTGAAGGCCTGAATGCAAGGAGAGACAAACTGGGTTATAAGAAGACATGTATAAAAATGAAATGAGGGGAGGAGTAAAGACAGCCCCCAAATCCCAAGGACTTGCACCAGTTTTCACAAGGAGAAGGAGGCCAAAAACTTAACAGGCAAAATAAATAAATAAATAAATAAACAAACAAACAAACAAACAAACAAACAAACAAACAAATAAAACTTTAACCCTTTTGCTGGCATGTTGGGCTTCTGGGTTTTCTTTCCCTGAGCCCGATCCTAAGCCAACCAGTTTAAGGTTTGAGAAATTAACTTTTCCAGTTTGGAGGGGAGTGTCCCATAGTACAGCAACACCATAACATATCAGTGAGAAAAGGACAGAGGAAGAAGAAGGAAAAAGGAGGCATTTTTTTCAAAGGAGTTCGAGGGGTTCAGGATGCATTTGAAAGAGGTACAGACTGAATATGAACGTCTACTAATCTAGAAAAAGGGAAGCAATACTTTCCAGGTTTCCTTATTTTTCTAGCAAATACCTGGAGTATGTATGGAGAGAAAGTGAGGCATTCCTCTTTCTTTCTTTCATTCTTATATACCCGAGTCCAAGCAATGATGATAGGCTGCAGCCCATGGGTGTTAAAGTGGCTTTCACCCATGTTAACAGAAGGGCCATATTCAGATTTGCCAACATATCCCCTAACTTCCCTGGGGTCAGTAGTCTTTGAATTCCCTAGACCTCATTTATGCCATGGATATTAGCATGACCTTTATCCATGAAATGGGAAGCTTGGCTTAATCAGCAGGAATTAGTCATGCTCAACTGCACTATGTGTTTTAACTTCCATTATCATCTGCCTATGGATCCCTCAGATTCAGTTCTCTTTCCTAGGGCTTACACCTGAAACTTGGAATTGAGTTTGGGACCAAAAACATGTCTCAGGGAGGGGGTTGCATAGATTCTTTATTATAAGCTCAATGCTAAATTGAAGCTGGGGAATTCAATTCTCCTCCAACAAGAGAGAGAAAAGGGTGTCCTGTGACATGCGCAGATGACTGGTGACTATAATTATGCTTGCTAAGATTTGGGTGCATGGGGCTTGGCTTTGATTAGCTCTCTTTGTCTTACTTTCCTAAAAAGAAAAGCTCCAGGTGATGGGCATCCTATTTATACCCATCACCAGACAAGATTTGCAGATAATTGCTCAGAACTAGAATATTGATCTCACGCCGGGTGCGGTGGCTCAAGCCTGTAATCCCAGCACTTTGGGAGGCCGAGATGGGTGGATCACGAGGTCAGGAGATCGAGACTATCCTGGCTAACTCGGTGAAACCCCGTCTCTACTAAAAACACAAAAAACTAGCCAGGCGAGGTGGCGGGCGCCTGTAGTCCCAGCTACTCTGGAGGCTGAGGCAGGAGAATGGCGTGAACCCGGGAGGTGGAGCTTGCAGTGAGCTGAGATCCGGCCACTGCACTCCAGCCCGGGCAACAGAGCAAGACTCCATCTCAAAAAAAAAAAAAAGAATATTGATCTCAATTTTATATTACCCATCATTTTTTATTCCTTATAAGCTGCAGTTGGAGATCACTGGATGGTTCAAGGGATAAGCAGAGTTGGTCTAAACTATAGGCAAGAACTTTAAAACAACCAATGAGTCTAGAATTTAATGACAAATGTATAAGATTTGTAGCATAATTTCTCTCTCTCCAGTCTTCATTTCTGTTAAAACAAATCATGATAGTACTGAGTTATTGGAAAATAGACTTTAGTCTTACCCTTGGCCTGATTATTTGCATAAATTGTGGGAAGAATAATTATTTCTACATGGGCCTTTTAGGTTGGCTTTGATGGAACTCTGTTCCACAAATAATCTCAGATAAGACCTTTTAAAGCTGAGCCCAGCTATGGGTTTTACCCTCAAATACCTGTGAGTTGGCTAAAGTTCTCTCTTCTTGAGATCCAAAGACCATAAGGTTCCTGGGCCTGTTTGAAAGTGACATTATTTACGCACTACAAGTTAGGAACCCTGTACAGGGACTGTGCACACAAGGTATGAGGCCAGTTTTCCCAAGGGGACTTTATTAGCTCTGTAAGTCAAGCTTGTCTTCTTAAAGGGAAGCATAACTTTCTAATCAAAACCTTAGTAAAATAATCTGTTTCTCCAATTGCATCCTGTTGCAAAAGAAAATGAATTCTTATTGCACTGATGCAAATATAAGTTAATAATATTCACAACTAGTTTCCAAATTCCAGAGAAGCCCAGCAGAGAGAGAGAGACAGCAATGTTCCAAATGTTGTTCACAGGAGTATACTCACTCAAATATTAAAGGCCATAAATAGCTCAAAATAAGTTTCCTTGACTCTGGAAAACAAAACAAGGATCAGCAATGATCTAAGCAAAAGTGAAAAGATTGCTTCAGTTTCCTATTAGTTCAGTCCATTCCGTTAACTCTTATTTATTTATTTAATTTTATTTTATTTTGAGACACAGTTTTGCTCTTGTTGTCCAAGCTGGAGTGCAATGGTGTGATCTTGGCTCACCACAACCTCCCCATCCTGCCTCAGCCTCCCAAGTAGCTGGGATTACAAGCATGGGCCACCACACCTGGCTAAATTTTTTTGTATTTTAGTAGAGATGGAGTTTCTCCATGATGGTCAGGCTGGTCTCTAACTCCCAGTCTCAGGTGATCCTCCCACCTTGGCCTCCCAAAGTGCTGGGATTACAGGTGTGAGCCACCGTGCCTAGCCCAATTCTTGTTTTGCTTGATGTTCATAAACATTTCAGCTCTTCATGAGAACTGTACATTTTCCTTTATTCCAGTGTTACGATCTCCAAAGTTATCAGAAACCTGCATTTGAGAGCACCTGTCAAAGTTCTATACCTGATTATAAAACATCTTTTGAAGAAGATCAAAATAAGACAACAATTGTATGTGAATGACAAAATATTCAGGGTAGTTACAGTCTAAAACATGATTGACAAAGATATTTGGTTATCTCTGTGGTTTATAATAACTTAATATAATAACCTTAATTATGATTAGAAACATAAACTCAGGCATTAGAATTACAGAAATTCCATACAATTTTGGAGCATATATTAATATTATTTCCTAAAATATAACCTGAAGAAAATTAAACATCATTTTGGCAATATCATGTACCTAAATAAGTAAAATAATCCTGTTTACATTTTTTTTGGGTGCTCCAGGGTCCCTCTGTACCATTCAAAAGCCAGGCATAAAGAAAACATTTTGAAACTGAAGTTTGATTTTGGGAAGCCTGTTAAATGTCTGAGATTTAAAACACTTTGTATTATAAAATAGAATTCCAGATCACTGTAAGTTATTTATTTTGCCAAAATGATAACTCAGAAATTTTAAAAGCATAAATCTTTTAACCTTTACTCATTTTGCTAAAGAGAAAATTACTGTCTTAAGAGTACCTTGTTGTGTTTTTATTTCAGTGCTCAATTTACAGAAAAACCATATTATACCTTTTTGAATTTAGTCAGAACATTAACACATGGAATTTCCTTTGCTAGATTAATTTTTATAATCCTTCCACAACTTGTTTGAACTTTTAGCTTTATCCTATTTCAAAATGATTTTTAAGCCTATGCAAC
>NW_016813148.1:756773-771773 GCF_001698545.2 Rhinopithecus bieti
CCCCAGCCCGGGCAACAGAGCAAGACTCCATCTCAAAAAAAAAAAAAAAGAATATTGATCTCAATTTTTATATTACCCATCATTTTTTATTCCTTATAAGCTGCAGTTGGAGATCACTGGATGGTTCAAGGGATAAGCAGAGTTGGTCTAAACTATAGGCAAGAACTTTAAAACAACCAATGAGTCTAGAATTTAATGACAAATGTATAAGATTTGTAGCATAATTTCTCTCTCTCCAGTCTTCATTTCTGTTAAAAACAAATCATGATAGTACTGAGTTATTGGAAAAATAGACTTTAGTCTTACCCTTGGCCTGATTATTTGCATAAATTGTGGGAAGAATAATTATTTCTACATGGGCCTTTTAGGTTGGCTTTGATGGAACTCTGTTCCACAAATAATCTCAGATAAGACCTTTTAAAGCTGAGCCCAGCTATGGGTTTTTACCCTCAAATACCTGTGAGTTGGCTAAAGTTCTCTCTTCTTGAGATCCAAAGACCATAAGGTTCCTGGGCCTGTTTGAAAGTGACATTATTTACGCACTACAAGTTAGGAACCCTGTACAGGGACTGTGCACACAAGGTATGAGGCCAGTTTTCCCAAGGGGACTTTATTAGCTCTGTAAGTCAAGCTTGTCTTCTTAAAGGGAAGCATAACTTTCTAATCAAAACCTTAGTAAAATAATCTGTTTCTCCAATTGCATCCTGTTGCAAAAGAAAATGAATTCTTATTGCACTGATGCAAATATAAGTTAATAATATTCACAACTAGTTTCCAAATTCCAGAGAAGCCCAGCAGAGAGAGAGAGACAGCAATGTTCCAAATGTTGTTCACAGGAGTATACTCACTCAAATATTAAAGGCCATAAATAGCTCAAAATAAGTTTCCTTGACTCTGGAAAACAAAACAAGGATCAGCAATGATCTAAGCAAAAGTGAAAAGATTGCTTCAGTTTCCTATTAGTTCAGTCCATTCCGTTAACTCTTATTTATTTATTTAATTTTATTTTATTTTGAGACACAGTTTTGCTCTTGTTGTCCAAGCTGGAGTGCAATGGTGTGATCTTGGCTCACCACAACCTCCCCATCCTGCCTCAGCCTCCCAAGTAGCTGGGATTACAAGCATGGGCCACCACACCTGGCTAAATTTTTTTGTATTTTTAGTAGAGATGGAGTTTCTCCATGATGGTCAGGCTGGTCTCTAACTCCCAGTCTCAGGTGATCCTCCCACCTTGGCCTCCCAAAGTGCTGGGATTACAGGTGTGAGCCACCGTGCCTAGCCCAATTCTTGTTTTGCTTGATGTTCATAAACATTTCAGCTCTTCATGAGAACTGTACATTTTTCCTTTATTCCAGTGTTACGATCTCCAAAGTTATCAGAAACCTGCATTTGAGAGCACCTGTCAAAGTTCTATACCTGATTATAAAACATCTTTTGAAGAAGATCAAAATAAGACAACAATTGTATGTGAATGACAAAATATTCAGGGTAGTTACAGTCTAAAACATGATTGACAAAGATATTTGGTTATCTCTGTGGTTTATAATAACTTAATATAATAACCTTAATTATGATTAGAAACATAAACTCAGGCATTAGAATTACAGAAATTCCATACAATTTTGGAGCATATATTAATATTATTTCCTAAAATATAACCTGAAGAAAATTAAACATCATTTTGGCAATATCATGTACCTAAATAAGTAAAATAATCCTGTTTACATTTTTTTTGGGTGCTCCAGGGTCCCTCTGTACCATTCAAAAGCCAGGCATAAAGAAAAACATTTTTGAAACTGAAGTTTGATTTTGGGAAGCCTGTTAAATGTCTGAGATTTAAAACACTTTGTATTATAAAATAGAATTCCAGATCACTGTAAGTTATTTATTTTGCCAAAATGATAACTCAGAAATTTTTAAAAAGCATAAATCTTTTAACCTTTACACATTTTGCTAAAGAGAAAATTACTGTCTTAAGAGTACCTTGTTGTGTTTTTATTTCAGTGCTCAATTTACAGAAAAACCATATTATACCTTTTTGAATTTAGTCAGAACATTAACACATGGAATTTCCTTTGCTAGATTAATTTTATAATCCTTCCACAACTTGTTTGAACTTTTAGCTTTATCCTATTTCAAAATGATTTTAAGCCTATGCAACAATTTACATTTCTATGCCTACTTATAATCTTTAATTAAAACACATTTTAATGTTCTTATATACCTCACATGTAAATCTATTTTTAGTAGTCTCAATTACATGTTATGTGGTAACTCCTAGCGATTTTTAACTTTAATGTAAAGCTTGGTAAGTTGTTTAAATTATGTGCACATCACAGCCAAGGTTTGACTCTTTCCAGCGTAATTAAGGGTGCGGTTAATTCCATACGTCCCATGCCTTACCAATTGAAGCAGGCAAGTCAAACACTTCTCAAAACCAAAAAAAAAAAAAAAAACAATTTATAACCTTATAATGTTTTGCAAACCTATACTCTGACATGCATAATTTAGGTCACCTATTTACATTTTGACAACATCCACATTTCACCAATAATCTTTAAGGCTGTGTTTATTTCTCAAATATTAAAGTCACAGGAGCTAAAAGGTACCACAGCTTTTGTCTCTGTTTTAAAAAATATTTGATCCAATCACTTATCTTCCTTTCGGCTAGTTAATTAGAGGTCTTTTTTTTTAATAGATATCACCACACAGCACATATATAACTACACAGACAGGAAGGAGAAAACCCAGTAGCTATATGATTTTTTATGTGCCAATCTCCCAATTGGATTATTGGCCTCCATGAGGAACCCTGTAAGAGACAAGCCTAGGAAAACATGTAGTTTCTAGGGCCTACTAAACAGGAATAACTGGGAGACAAAAACAGGTTTTGAAATGAATCTATCCAATTTTAATTGCTGGGGATCCATGAGGAAAACAGATTTCTTCCCAAAACGGGACCAGTGGCACCTTCTCTGTTTATTCCAAGGAGTCCCATGACCACAGAAGTTATCTTAGAGCCTCTCATGTGTGCATTAAGAGTGGTCAAGGCAAAATGGAGAAAAATAATTAAATCAACTGAGAAAAAAACCTTTTCCAGCAAAACAAGATCCAAGAAGAGAAAAAACATAAAGGCCTTTTAAATATATCTATAACTTGGATATCCACTTTTGATTAAGATGTGTGCTCTTTAAGGAAATTCTTTTAAATTCCTGTTATCCAACTTTAACTGCAATATTTCTGGTTTTCAAACATTACTAAAGGCTCAGAGAAAGGAAAATCAAGACAGTTTTGGAGAAGATAAACAGCAAGTGGCAAAAGGTCATGCAGATACCAAACCAGAAAGGACTAATTTCCTAAGCCAGAAGTGAACCCTAGCTGCCATTGTAAAATGACAAAGGCTAAAACAAAGCATTGCCAGGTGGTTACAGGTCTTATTCTTATGTAAATTGTTGTTTCAACTGAGTGATAAACTTAATTGCTGCCTGACTAAGCTGGACCCTTCAGCTGAGGGAGAGGAAGACTCTGCGGACTGCATGGCTTGAAATGCTGGCCAGCCTGCCATGCAGTGCCCTTGGGCCATGTGTCCCAGCTTTGCCTAAAAGGGGTTGGGGGTGAGGAGCCATTTGCTTGTCTGTCCCAGAAAGAAAAGAAAAATGCTGACATTCTTGACCCCTGGAAGTGACAGGAAGGGGGGCAAGGAGGCACAATTTCCTTTACCCTCAGAAGTAGTCAGAGGACAAAAAGTCTTAGAAGCGAAAGGGAAAAAGCTTTTTTGGTTTGCATCTTACTCACTCTTTCTCATATTCCTGCATAAGCCACCAAAATATTGCAGAATACTTGCTCCTTAGTTTAGCTAAAACTTGGTGCTTGTCACACAACCAAGAAGGATTAGGAATGGGAACACATTGAAGGGTGAGTAGAGTGGAATTTATTGGGGGGAAAAAAAACGAATAAAAAGCTCTCAGGAAAGTGAAAGGGGTTATTGCCAATGGGCTCCCACCTCACGTATTGAATTCCAGGCCACCACACATGAGCTAAAGAGGCCAGGCCCCTCCCCACTGCACAAGGCACAAAATTCTTCTGGCTCCATCCAGTTTTTCCAGTGTGAAGGTGAGTTGAAGATTCTCTGGGGACTCTCCCTCTTATCTGCCTTCTGCATCTATCAATACAATCATATTGGAAAAACCTGAAGACTCCACCAAAAAAACTATAACTTGGAACTAATACACAAATTCAGTCAGTTGTGGGAGACAAAATCAACATAGAAAAATCAGTAACATTTTTATGTGTCAGCAGTGAACAATGTGAAAACAGAATAAAAAAAAGTAATCACATTTACAATAACCGTAAGTGAAATAAAATACTTAGGAATAAACTTAACCAAAGAAGTGAGAGATATCTATAATGACAACTAAAAAACATTGATGTAAGAGATTGAAGAGGACATTAAAAAATGAAAAGATATTCCTCGTTCATAAAATAAAAGAATCAATATTTTTTAAGTGTGCCTACTACTCAAAGCAATCTACAGATTTAATGCAATCTCTATCAAAATACCAATGACATTCTTCACACAAATAGAAACAAATTCTAAAATTTATATGTAACCATAAAATAATAAGAATAGCCAAAGCCATCCTGAGAAAAAAACAATAAAAGTAGAGGAATCACATAACCTGACTTCAATTTACACTAGAGTGCTATCGTGAAAAAACACTATGGTACTGATATGGTTTGAGTGTGTCTCCACCCACACTTGAATTGTATCTCCCAGAATTCCTACGTGTTGTGGAGGGACCCAGGGGGAGGTAACGGAATCATGGGGGCCAGTCTTTCCTGTACTATTCTTGTTATAGTGAATAAGTCTCATGAGATCTGATGGGTTTATTAAGGGTTTCCACTTTTGCTGCCTTCTCATTTTCTCTTGCCTCCACCATGTAAGAAGTGCCTTTGCCTCCCACCATGGTTCTGAGGTCTACCCCACCACATGGAACTGTAAGTCCAATGAAACCTATTTTTCTTCCTAGTCTTGGATATGTCTTTATCAGTAATGTGGAAACAGAGTAATACAGTAAATTGGTACCAGTAGAGTGGGGCGTTGCTGAAAAGATACCCAAAAATGTGGAAGCAACTTTGAAACTGGGTAACAGGCAGAGGTTGGAACAGTTTTGAGGGGGTTCTGAAGAAGACAGGAAAATGTGGGAAAGTTTGGAACCTCCTAGAGACTTGTTGAATGGCTTTGACAAAGATGCTGATAGCGATATGAACAATAAGGTCCAGGCTGAGGTGATCTCAGATGGTGATAAGAACTTGTTGGGAACTGGAGCAAATGTTATGTTTTAGCAAAGAGACTAGTGGCATTTTGCCCCTGCCCTAGAGATTGGTGAAACTTTGAACTTGAAAGAAATGATTTAGGATATCTGGCAGAAGAAATTTCTAAGCAGCAAAGCATTCAAAAGGTGGTTTGGGTACTATTAAAGGCATTCAGTTGTAAAAGGGAAACAGCACAAAATTTCAGAAAATTTGCAGCCTGACTATGAGATAGTAAAGAAAAACCCATTTTCTGGGGAGAAATTCAAGCCAGCTGCAGAAATTGGCATAAGTAGCAAGGAGCCTAATATTAATTCCCATGACCATGGGGAAAATGTCCCCAGGTCATGTCAGACACCTTCATGGCAGCCCCTCAAATCACAGGCCCAGAGGCCCTAGAGGAAAAAAAAATGGTTTTGTAGGCAGAGCACTGGGTCCCTATGCTGAGCACAGCCTAGGGACTTGGTGCTCTGTGTCCCAGCTGCTCCAGCTGTGGCTGAAAGGGGTCAACATAGAGTTCGGGCTGTGGCTTCAGAGGGTGGAAGTCCCAAGCCTTGGGAGCTTCCACATGGTGTTAAGCTTGCAGGTGCACAGAAGTCAAGAACTGAGGTTTGGGAACCTCCACCTAGATTTCAGAAGATGTATGGAAAAGCCTGGGTGCCTTGGCAAATGTTTGCTGCAGGGGCGGGGCCCTCATGGAGAATCTCTGCTAGGGTGAAGAAAGGAAATGTGGGATCAGAGTCCTACACAGAGTCCCTACTGGGGCACTGCGTAGTAGAGCTGTGAGAAGAGGGCCCCATCCTCCAAACCCCAGAATGGTAGACCCACCAACAGCTTGGACCGTGCACTTGGAAAAGCCACAGACACTCAACACCAGCCTGTGAAAGCAGCAAGGAGGGAGGCTTTACCCTGCTAAGCCAAAGAGGTAGAGCTGCCCAAGACCATGGGAAACCACCTCTTGCAACAGCATAACCAGGATATGAGACCTAGAGTCAAAGGAGATCACTTTGAAGCTTTAAAATTTGACTGCCCCACTGGATTTCAGGCTTGCATGGGCCCTGTAACCCCTTTGTCTTGGCCAATTTCTCCGATTTGGAATGGCTGTATTTACCCAATACCTGTACCCCTTTTGTATCTAGGAAGTAAGTAGCTTGCTTTTGATTTTACAGGCTCATAGGTGGAAGGTACTTGCCTTGTCTCAGATAAGACTTTGGAATGTGGACTTTTGGGTTAATACTGAATGAGTTAAGACTTTGGGGGGCTGTTGGGAAGGCATGATTGGTTTTGAAATGTGAGGACGTGAGATTCAGAGGGGCCAGGGGCAGAATGATGTTGTTTACCTGTCTCCCCACCCAAATTTCAACTTGAATTGTATCTCTCAGAATTCCCACGTGCTGTGAAAGGGACCCTACCTTAGGGCAAGTCCTAATCCAACCTTACTGGTAACCATATAAGAGGAGATTGAGATGCATAGAGAGACACCAAAGCACAGCCACAAAGAGTAAACACCATGGGAGGACGCAATAAGCAAGCGACTATTGAAAGCCAAGGAGAGAGGTCTCAGAAGCCAAACCTGATGACACCTTGATCTTGGTCTATAGCCTCCAGAACTGTGAGAAAATAAATTTCTGTTGTTGATACCATCCAAGTTGGTTTTTTTGGGTTTTTGTTGTTGTTGTTGTTGTTGTTGTTTTTGACACTGCGTTGGATTCAGTGGTCTCAAGTATCTTAGTTAACTAGTCCTGGTCATGAGACAAGAACCCATACCCAGCTTAAATAAGGAGCAAAAATCCTGCATCACATTCTTCTTTCTTTTACTGTATATCAGGCTTGTCTAACCAAGGGTCCACAGGCTGCATGTGGCCCAGGACAGCTTTGAATGTGGGCCAACCCAAATTCATAAGCTTTCTTAAACCATTATGAGATGTTCCGTGATTTTCCTTTTTTGCTCATCAGCTATTAGTGTTAGTATATTTTGCATGTGTCCCAAGACAATTTTTCTTCTTCCAATGTGGCCCAGGAAGGCAAAAAATATGTATATTTTACAATATATTTTTATTTATTCATTTTTTTTGAAACAGAGTTTCAGTCTGTCACCCAGGCTGGAGTGCAGTGGCATGATCTTGGCTCACCACCACCTCTGCCCCCTTGGTTGAAGTGATTCTCCTACCTCAGCCTCCTGAGTAGCTGGGATTACAAGCAACTGCCACCTTACCTGGCTAATTTTTGTGTTTTTCATAGAGACGGGGTTTCACCATGTTGGCCAGGCTGGTATTGAACTCCCGACCTCGTGATCCACCTGCCTTGGCCTCCCACAGTGCTGGGATTAGAGGCGTGAGCCACCACGCTGGCCTAAAATTTATTTTCTTATTGGCTATCTTGACAAGCACAATCAACATGTTAAACATATAAATAAAATCATATTTGAATAATACAAATTTCATTTTAATAGCATACAAGTACTCTTTTCCTTCACATCTCTGTCCCTCCACTTTTATATTGTTATTGTCACAGGGTATATATTTTTCCAGTGAGTGGACATCACCGTACACTTATAATGACTGTTTAGTATATTTTCCTTTTAAATTATATAAAAAAGAGGATTCACAAGTCAAAATACAATAATATTGGCTTTATATTTACTTATATAATTAACTTTACCTGTGTTCTTTGTTTCTTCACATGTCTTTTATTTACTGTCTAACATGTTTCATTTTATACTGAACACCTTCCTTTAGAATTTCTTTAAGAGACTCCATTAGCTTGTTTATCTGGAATATCTTAATTTCCCTTTAATTCTTGAAGAATCTTTTGGCCAGATATTGAATTATTAGTTGACAGTTTTTTTGCTCTTTTCCAGTGCTGAAATAGTCCATCCCACAGTCTTCTATTCTCGGAGTTTGTGATAAAATATCAGTTGTTAACTTTATGGAGCATACTTTGTACCCATTGAGTCCTTTCTTTTTGCCATGTGGTCTCTTGTTCTTTGTCTTAAGGTTTTGGTAATTTGACTGTAATGTAAATCTCTGAATTTATCCTGTTTGGCATTTACTGAACTTCTTATTAGGATATTCATGGTTTTATCAGATTTGGAAAATTTTGGTTATTACTTCCTAAAATAATTTTTCCCTTTCTTTCTGTCTTCTCTGGGACTCTTCTAATACATATATTGGTATGCTTGATGGTGCCCCACGGTTCCCTTAGATCTACATTTTTTCATTTCTGCCACAATGCTCTCACTCCTTAGAGATTGCCGTTGTTATTTTTTGAAGACTTTAATTGTGCATTTATATAGTGACTTTTTCAAAATATCTTTGCAAAGTTTGAATTTCTCGTATGTGGTCACTGAAATTTTTGTTCTATTATCTCAGTAGTCAGCCTGTGACATGAAATAGATTTTCTTAAATATCTGGATTTTGATACAAGGTATGTTTGTAATTTTAAATCTTAGGATAGATGCCTCTTGGGAATTCAGTGCAGCGTTAAGGGGTTTCAAACAAAGGCAAGTAGGCAAGTGTCTCCATTGTTTCCCCTAAGGAACACCAGACTGACTAAAACTTGCAATGCTAAATTTTTGGAAGAAAAGGTTACTTGTCCATCCTGACACCAGATGACATGGTAGGACACCTATCCCATGTTTGCTAGGAGGATAAAGAATAGGGGAAAATACCTGATTCAAGCGAGTTGCTTCCTTATGAAAGTTTAACAGCCTCTACTTTCTTTCATGAGGGACTCCCCACTTGCTGTGTCTAATTAGATTCCAGAGTTCTGAAGTAGTTTATTATGATAGTCTTTTTCTTCTTCTTCTTTTTTTTTTTTTTTTTTTTCTTTTAAATGGTGATTTTGGTGGCAGGACCAACTCCTGGAAATTCCTACTCTGTCATTTTCTGTGACACTCAGTTAGAAATAACCTAACTGAGGTTATTTCTAAATAGTCACTTTGCATGGTCACACTTTTAGATAAATTAGCGGAGAGGGGTAAAATTTGAAGCCTAAAGACTTGTGCTTGATTCTCATCAGTATTAGGAAAAACTGTATTTCCCTGGAAAACTTTCTGAATTTTTAGAAAACTTTTCTTATTCAAAATATAGGGGGAAGTCAAGATAGCTAACCAGGCACAGCCAGGTGGATCATTTCTTACTGAAAGACGGAGACATCAGGAAGACTGGCATACTCTGAGCAGATCTTTGTGGGGAAGGCATTGAGAGTGAACAGAGGGAAGACACAGTCACTGTACGGAAAGGGGAGGAAGGTGGGAATCCTGCCTGCGGCTGTTGAGCACCATAACCCACTCTTGGACTGCTGCAACTCCCGGGGAAGGGATGAGTTGAACAAAAGAGGAGTGGCCTGCTCTCAGCATGGACCCCCAGATTCCTAGCTGCAGGGGAATCCACAATCCCCATGGACACTGGAGCTAGCACAGAGAGATGCTTAGAGAGTTGGCATAGGCAGGACTCCAGCATGTGTGAAGCCCAGATTTTGGGGTAGGAACTGCTGAAGTGGAGCACGGCCAAGAATGCCTATATCCCCAGGCTTATCAAACTCATCTAGGTGGCTTTACCCTTTGAATGACTGCCGAACTTCAACAAAACAGGGTGGTGTTGCCCATGGGACAAAGTCAGTTTGATCTGATCTCTGCTGGGGCTCCAGCCTAGCCATATCTGCTTGCAGCACAGCCTCAGATGCCCAACCACCATTTTTTTTTTGACTGAGTTTTGTTCTGTTGCCAGGCTGGAGTGCAGTAGCACAATCTTGACTCACTTCAACCTCCACCTCCTGGGTTCAAGCGATTCTCCTGTCTCAGCCTCTGAGTAGCTGGGACTACAGGCATGCGCCACCATGCCCAGCTAATGTTTGTATTTTTAGTAGGGACGGGGTTTCACCATGTTGGCCAGGATGGTCTCGATCGTTCGACCTCATGATCTGCCCACCTTAGCCTTCCAAAGTGCTGAGAATTACAGGCGTGAGCCACCGTGCCCGGCTCCCAACCACCATTCTTTCCGGGATTCTCATCATAGCACTTTTGCTGGCTGACTTCACCTCAGCATTGGAAAGCTCAAGCAGACTGGGGCCTGCCAACATGACCAGTCCACCCACAGCCTCGCCTCACCACAGCTTTCCCCTGCTGTTTTGCTGGTTTGCACTTGCTCATGGCCCTCGCTCACGTCACTTTGGCTGTGTCAGGGCATGGCAGATCTTGCCATCTCCTCCTAATGATATGCCATGTAACGCATATAACCGCTCACTGCCAGCACAATGGCACTGACTTTCCTGCCCACACCTCACCCGCTCATTTCCACTCCTGCTCAGGTACTCAGGCCGCAGCCCCCATGGCTGCTGTTTGCCGTTGGGCCTTGCTGCCAGTGTGAGTGGCATTGCACAAACCTGGCATCCCTGCCTGCCTGCCACTGCTAGCCACTGCCCAGTGTAAGCACATGCAAAGATGCCACCCCTGCTTGCCCAATTTGCTGCCCTCCTGACAATGCCACCGCACCTGCCACCAGCACAAATGCATTCCTGGATGCCACTGCCCCACTCTCACTGTTGTCCCGCCCCAACCAATATGTGTGTACCCTGCCAAACCTCTATAACTGCTGACACATGTGAGTGATCATGGTTCCCACTGCTGCCATCTCCATGAAGTGCTTTTAATAGCACCCCCCACCCCCCATCCCATGAGAGTGTTGGGGCTAGTGAACTGGTCACACCTTGGCCCCTCTAGCACAAAATATTTCTAACCTCTAGGAGCAGAGAACATGCTCAGCCCAGGCATGCTACAGTGAGCCTTAGCCCCTTGAAATCTTCCAGAATTGAAACCAGTCAACTGAACCTACCTTATACCACACTAAAATTCCCCAAGGGCATCAAAGAAGATAAAAGCAAAAACTCCATCTACAGGACAGCAACTGCAAAGATTAAAGGAACATCAGCCCATACAGATGAGAAAGAACCAGAGCAAGAACTCCAGCAACTTGAAAAGCCAGAGTCTCTCTTATTTCTAGTCAAAGACATTAATTCTCCAGCAATGTTTCTTAAGCAGGCTGAAATGGCTGAAATGACAGATATACAATTCAGCATATAGATAAAAATGAAAATCATCAAGATTCAGTAGAAAGTCAAATCCCAATCCTTAGAAAGGAATTTAAAGAATACAATAAAAAATACAGGAGCTGAAAACAAAATAGTTATTTTAAGACAGAATAAAACTGATCTGATAAAGCTGAAAAGTACACTGCAAGAACTTCAGAATATAAGTGCAAGTATTAATAGTAGAATAGAACAACTAAGAAAAGAACTTCAGAGCTCAATGATTTGTTCTTCAAATTAACTCATTCAGATAAAAGTAAATAGAAAAGAATGCAAGAGAATTAATGAAACCTCTGAGAAATATTGAATTATGTAAAGAGACCAAATTTGCAACTCATTCATGTTCCATGTTCCTGAAAGAGAGGGAGAGAAAGCAAGCAACTTGTAGAAACGTATTTGAGGACATTATATACAAATATTTTCCAACCTTTCTGGAGAGGCCAACATTCAAATTCAGGAAATGCAGAGAACCTCTTCAAAATACTGTACAAGATGACCATCTCCAAGACACATAGTCATTCAATGTCAGCATGAAATAAAAAACGTTAAATGAAGCTACAGAGAAGGGATGGATCATCTGCCAAAGGAACCCAATCAGGCTAACAACAGAACATTCAACCAAAACCGTGCAAGCCAGAAGAGACTGGGGGCCTATATTCAGCGTGCTTAAAGTAAAGAAACTCTAACCAAGAATTTCACATCCAGCCAAACTAAGTTTTGTAAGCAAGGGAGAAATAAGATCTATTGAGATGATTGTATGGATTTTGCTTTTAGTTATGTTTATGCATTGAAACACATTACACATTTGTTGAGTTGTGTATGTTGAACCAATCTTGCCTACCAGGCAGAAAAGGCCCAGGGATCAGATGGATTTACAGTTGAATTCTACCAGACATATAAAGAAGAACTGGTACTATTCCTATTGAAACTATTCCAAAAAGTTGAGGAGGAGAGACTCTTCCCTAACTCATTACACGAGGCCGGCATTATTCTGGTACTGAAACCTGGCAGAGACCAAACAAAAAAAGAACTTCAGGCCAATACACTTGATGAACATAGATGCAGAAATCCTCAATAAAATACTAGAACATCTAATCTGGCAACCATCAAAAACCTAATCCCCCATGATCAAGTAGGTTTTGTCATTGGGATGCCAGATTGGTTCAACATACACAACTCAACAAATGTGTTTCATTGCATCAACATAACTAAAAACAAAATCCACACAATCATCTCAATAGATGCAGAAAAGACTTTCGATAAAATTCAATATCTCTTCCTGTTAAAAAACACAACAAATTAGGTATTGATGGAACATACCTCAAAATAATAAGAGCCATCTATAACAGACCCATAGCCAACATCCTACTGAACAGGCAAAAGTTGGCTGCATTCTCCTTGAGAATCAGAACAAGAAAAGGATGTCCACTCTCACCACTCCTATCCAACACAGTACTGCAAGTCCTAGCCAGAGCAGTCAGGCAAGAGAAAGAAATAAAAGGTATCCAAATATTGATAAAAAGAAAGGAGATGAAACTCTGTCTGTTTGCAGATGATCTGATTCTATACATAGAAAACCCTATAGTCTCTGCCCCACAGCTTCTTGACCTAAAACACAACTTCAGCAAAGTTTCAGGATAAAAATGAATGTACAAAATTCAGTAGCATTTTTATCCAACAACAATTTTCAAGCTGAGTGCCAAATCAAGAATGCAATCCCATTCACAATAGACATGCACAAAAAATAAAATGCCTAGGAAGACAGCTAACTAGGGAGGTGAAAGATCTCTGCAATGAGAATTACAAAACACTTTTCAAAGAAATCAGAGATGATGACACAAACAAATGAAAAAACTTATTCTATACTCATGGATGGAAATAGTCAATATTGTTAACACTGTCATACTGCCCAAAGCAATGTACAGATTTAATGCTCTTTCTATTAAACTATCAATAACATTCTTCACAGAATGAGAAAAAAAAATACTCTAAAGGTTATATGGAACCAACAAAGAGCCTGAATAGCCAAAGCAATCATAAGCAAAAATAACAAAGCTGAAGGCATCACAATACCTGACTTCAAATTATGCTACAAAGCTGCAGTAACTAAAACAGCATGGTAACAGTACAAAGACAAACACATAGACCAATGGAACAGGTTAGAGAACCCAGAAGTAAAGCTGTACCACCCCCAGCTATCTGATTTTCAACAAAGTTGACAAAAGCAAGCACTAGGGAAAGAACTTCCTATTCAATACATAGTGCCAAGATAACTGGCTAGCCATATGCGGAAAACTGAAACTCTACCCCTTCCTTACACTATATACAAAAATCAACTCAAGATGGATTAAAACTTAAATTTAAAACCTACAACTATAAAATCCCTTGAAGAAAACTTAGAAAATACCATTCTGGATGTAGGACTTGGCAAAGATTTCATGATGAAGATGCCAAAAGCAACTGCAACATAAATACAAAAAAAAAAAAAAAAATGACAAATGGGACCTAATTAAATTAAGGAGGTTCTGCACAGCAAAATAAACTATCAACAGAGTAAACAGACAAGCCACAGAATGGGGAAAAATATTTGCAAATTATGCATCTGTTAATTTATTTAAGTTTGTAGATTCTGGATTCAGGGAAAAAACAATCCTGTTAAAAAGTGGGGATAAACAAGACGCTTTTCAAAAGAAGACATACATGCAGCCAACAAGCACATGAAAAGCGTTCCCAGCATTACTAACATTTAGAGAAATGCAAGTCAAAACCACAATGAGATACCATCTCACAGCAATCAGAATGGCTATCATTAAAATATTAAAAAATAAGATGCTGGCAAGGTTGTGGAGAAAAAGAATGCTTATACGCTACTGGTGGGAATGTAAATTAGTTCAGCCACTGTAGAAAACACTTCAGAGATTTCTCAAAGAATGTAATAAATAACTACTAATTCACCCAGCAATTCCATTATTGGGTATATGCCAAAGGAATATAGATCATTCTACTATAAAGACACAGCATGTGTATGTTCTTCACAGCACTATTTGCAATAGCAACCTAAATGCCCATCAACAACAGACTGGATAAAGAAAATATGGTACATATACCCCACGTAATACTATGCAGCCATAAAAAAGAGTGAGATAGTGTCCTTTGCAGCTACATGGATGGAGCTGGAGGTCATTATGCTAAGCAAACTAATGCAGAAACAGAAAACCAAATATCACACATTCTCATTTATAAGTAGGATCTAAACAATGAATACACATGGAGAAAAAGAAGGGAATAGGCACCAGAGCCTGCTTGATGGTAGAGGGTGGGAGGAGGATAAGGATTGGAAAACTACCTATTGGGTACTATGCTTTTGGAATGTCTGTATCTTTATTCCTGATCTTACTTAAAAAACTCAAGATAAATTTAAAATATACATTAAATATTAAAATATAAACCAAAATAAAGTTTCTTTTCTCCCTGGATCTTTTTAAGGGGCAGAATCTTTCTCATAGCAGTGTTTGTATAATTCATTATTTATTTTCACTGAAACTACTATCACACACGGATGTTTTAGTGCATTCCCCCTCTATCTGTCTACCTTTTAAT